>NW_028292585.1:954875-1255667 GCF_029948245.1 Actinia tenebrosa
TCGGGACCTCCTCCATCTGGACCTCCTCCATCGGGATCTCCTCCATCGGAATCTACTCCATCAGGACCTCCTCCATCGGGACCTCATCCATCAGGACCTCCTCCATCTGGACCTCCTCCATCGGGACCTGCTCCATCGGGACCTCCTCCATCAGGACCTCCTCCATCGGGACCTCATCCATCGGGACCTCCTCCATCTCGACCTCCTCCATCGGGATCTCCTCCATCGAGACCTCATCCATCAGGACCTCATCCATCAGAATCTCATCCATCAGGTCCACATCCATCAGGTCCACATTCATCGGGACCACATCCATCAGGACCTCATCCATCAGGACCTCATCCATCAGGACCTCCTCCATCGGGATCTCCTCCATCGGAATCTACTCCATCAGGACCTCCTCCATCGGGACCTCATCCATCAGGACCTCCTCCATCTGGACCTCCTCCATCGGGACCTTCTCCATCGGGACCTCCTCCATCAGGACCTCCTCCATCGGGACCTCCTCCATCGGGACCTCCTCCATCTCGACCTCCTCCATCGGGATCTCCTCCATCGAGACCTCATCCATCAGGACCTCATCCATCAGAATCTCATCCATCAGGTCCACATCCATCAGGTCCACATTCATCGGGACCACATCCATCAGGACCTCATCCATCAGGACCTCATTCTTCCAAAAATCGTTACACACCCTGCATATGTAGGAAACGTGCAGGTTCGTATCCAAATGAGAAAAAAAATTATCACAAACTTGTTTCGTTGTTGTTTACTTTTATTATTATATTACCAGAAAAAATTGCCAAAATAAAGCTGAGGATGCTACAGAAATGGATGCCAGAATTTGCTAACCGAAGCACAGAGGCTTACAAAAGAATGCATGACACCCTTGTTAATGAGGTAGGACATCTTAAATTTAAGTTTATCAAAGCTTTTAAATTGAGAAGCAAAGTAATGATTTGGGAACGGTTTTCTGTTCCAAGCTTACTGAAAACGTTCTTTGAAACTCGCTTATACGTGTCAACCTATTTTTCTTGGTATCATCTATCTTTTTCTAGATTTCCAAGGTATTGCAAATAACAAAAGAGGGCATAAGGAATGTAAACTTCACCAAAGGCAGCATTGTTGCTCGATTCGAGGTAGTTTATACATTCCAAAGCCAAGGCAATGTCTCGAAGGATATGGAGGACCCAGAAAAAGCCTTGAGGAACGCCATTCAAAGTGGCCAGTTAAGAGACCTTCACATTGATCCAGAATCGTTGGTGGTCAGTCAAAGCTTTTCAGGTACTTCCAGTAATTTTTTCCTTACTTGAATGTATTTTACGACAGTATGAGGGGTCCCAAAAGAGAGTCTTGTGGAATACCACAGTAATCATATAGGCTTATACAAAGAAAAGGGAATCATTTTGTTTTGCTTTTGTTTTCTTCAGGTGTTAATCTAACCTCATGGACATCCAAGCCAGATGAATGCAGCTCTAAATGCCACAACGACAAACACAACAGTAAGGTAGAGCAAAATCGTGAATGCGCTGAAGTGACGGCATCGTGTGATGATGTGCCTCTGACCAGAGAGACAACTTGTCATGAGGCATGTCCTGCCTATTCCAGTGCACATGGTTAGTATTGAATAACATAATATGCCATTATTCTTCATTCAAAAAGGTATGAGAAACAGTCCCAAAAAACTACAAATAACCTCTATTGCGTGACATTATTATATATTGAGAATGTTTATAATTTCCTCTAAATCAATGCTACAATGTCATTCTTACGATTCTCAGACTTGGCATTACATGTGAGTAGGGTTTGTTAGGTCTCTCCCTTGATTTGGGGTTTTTTCTCCAGCTTCTCCAGTTTTCATCCCTCGACAAAATCTTACCAGCTAAATTTTAATTCGATCTGTGAGTTATCCGTGTACTGCCGTAGTTCAGCCCAGAGGTTATTTTAGGGTATCGATAAAATTTGAAGGTTCTTGCATGTTTTTGCCGCTTATGACAATGATACATTAACAGTATGTTATTGTCCACGCTTAACAGAGCATCCAGGAAAGAAATGTTCATCATCATCGGCGTACTCATCGTAGCAGTTGTAATAGCTGTCGGTGTTGTGGTCATCACTAAGTGCAAAAGGTGAGCCATAGTTTCTTCTTCTGATTTCAAAGTTCGGCCATTTCAAATTCCAGTCCTTGTTTTCGATCAATCCCGAGCTAAAGCACTGTCAGTTTGTGTCAAAATATGTATGGCCCAAAATGAAATGTATTTTCCAGCCGAAACTGATCTCGTCAGACATGCATCCAGGACAACAGCAACAACAACGTTTCTATTGGAATGATTGACATAATATAATTACAATGCCTCTTTCAACGAGCTAGTGCTAGATGGTACATTAAACATATCAATGTCTATTGGAATTTCTGCTCATTGTGTTATTTTGATATTTATAGGGATCGACATAAACACATTAGCACCAGTCCCTCCATTAGCTCCATGAAGCAACTAACGAGTAAGTCTTAACACAATTAGATAATTGCCAATAACCAGTCGTCTATATTTTACCTATTTGAAGGACAATTTCAAATCTCGAGTGTATATTGCTGGGTTTCAATCAGCTGATAAAATTCTTTGAATCTCACTATATGCTCTAATAGACCTCCTCGGCTCTGACGTAATGTTTTCCCACTTCAGAGTATCTGATTTCTTTGTTTAAAGTTTGCGCCCGGTTGCACATGAGAAAACACATGAATATGGATACAACTCAAAAAGAATATTATTCTCAAGGGAATGACACGTGGTCTGAAATGGAACAACATTACGCTCGAGCTCTATTGGTAATCAAACACTGACCACCATGTGCTGTCAACCAGAAAGAATTCTATTGAAAACTTGTGATTCAGCTGATGAACATTCCGGCTGCACGAGACAGAAAATGACGTCAATTGAGCAATATCTTAACCCCAATATTTCTACAGATTTGAAGTTGTAAAAATTTTTTTAAAAAATTCTAAGACAGGTTGGCTGTATGTTATGTTTTCAGATAACGATGAACTTCAGTCACGATGCTGAATCGTCTCGAAGTTCAAGGAGACCCTCTCACAGATATTTTCGAAACCTATTGATTTCGCAGTTTCAAGTGTGGGAAAATAGAAGGACTTGAGTGAAGTAAATCAAACTTTTGTAAAAGAGTTCAGGAGTAGCAAGCTAATAGACCAATCAACGACAGCCGTCTATTTAACCAATCACATATTACGTATCATTTATTTAATTCGCACTCAGTATTTTTTAAAAGTATTTAGAGTGTCTAGTCTTGCAAGTTTTTTTTTCGCCAATTTTTTTTTTTTTTCGCCAATTAATTTTGTATAGCTGCACAACATTTTACGTATTTTCTTTAAAAGATACCAATAAAAACCTTCAGTTTTAGAAGAACAATCAGAAGTATTTATGCTTGAGCTGGCAGAAATTTTCACCTGTAAAATCCTTCACCATGGTAACGAATACGTCATCGTCATTGTGATTACCTTTTTGTTATTAATTCAGAGAATAAAAACAATTTCATTGAATTTGCATAAAATCTCCCAAAAATGCATTAACACTGCTGGGGAGTATAAACTCCAGCAGACCAAAGAGGCTATCCTCATGCAAAGCGACTTTTAGAACGAAGACTCTACATCGCAGTCAAGATGAAGAAAGCCGTAAGCTTCTCGCTAATTCTTGTGATAGCTGCAATTTCTACCCAAGGTAAAACAGCATGAATATTCTAAACTTTACTTTTGGTTTATTTTGCCACACTATTTCGGAAATTCTGAGCTGTCGGTTCCAAATAGAATTATTACATAATCCATCTCTGAAAACTTATGAAAGTTATACATTTTTCAAATACGAAACAAGGTTTTCCTTGCCTTCATTCGTACTTCGTACTAATCGTACTCAATTTTAAACGAAAAAAATGAAAATGCGTTAAACATCTGCAAGTTAGTCATATTTATCAGCAATATTTATGGATCAACAACATTACTGAGTTTGGCGGATATATATTTTCAGTGAGTTTAAAAAAATATTTTGGATTATGAAATCGGTCCATCGACCTGTACATCATTTTTCCAGCTTAGACATAAACTTTTCGACCCGAAATAAACCTGTTTTCTGTTGTGACGACATTTAAATTCATCTGTTCGGCGGATATCGAGAGAGGCTGGCGGAAACAAGCCAAAAAATCGACAAAGGAAACGATATTTTTTTATAACCAGGAAAAACACAGAAAGCAGTACTTGCTATATGAATTCCATACGTTTAAGCGGCATTTTATTTTTAGACGAAAATATTGCAAATTTCTATTACGTTAACATTGCTGTCATTTTGAATAACTTGCCTATGATCCCTTTTTTCTATACCAGAATGCCACAGCGAAAGCAAAAACGTTCTTTAGCTAAGCCAAAAGTAAGGGCTGGCTATTTTCCAGAGCAAAACTTAATTGGCTATACAATTCGATCTGTGAGTTGGCTATATACTGACTGTTATCAGCCCTGACGTTGTTTCAAGATTCGATGAAGGCAACACTTTAGGTACCCTGCTGGGAGTCCTTGTTACGCCACAAAATGTAATAACAACGCAAAATGTAATAACTTTTGACGCAAAATGTAATAACTTCAATAACGCATTTTAAAATTAATGTTTACTGAATGGACGTAAACGACACAGTAGAACCGAACAGAACAGAATAAGAGAATAGAGAATCGTCTGGGGGGAAAAACTGGTTAGACTACATTCAAATTACGAGATATTAAACAAATGCCCGCGACTTTTTTGTTAAGATTAAATGCTAATTTTTATGTATTTTTTATTGCTAATTGTGAACATTCTGACTAATTAATTTATGTTATTTTGGTACATTTTTTACCATAATGTGGTAAATTTTTTAAAGTGATATTTACTTAATAAAATGATTAACAAGTTGACAATATTGGATAATAATATAGCCCTTATCCATGAGACATCAATTATTAAAATCACTAAAGTATGTTGATCCTGAGTGCGCTTGATATTGGTGATATATATGAAGAGTTGCTGATTTTCCCCTCAAATATACTACTGTTGGAGTGAGTGGACTTGCTTTGTAAAAATCCACACGTTGAAATCGTGTATTCAACATGAATATTTATCTTAACGGTTCATGCGAAATTCAAGTTAAAGTCATCTGGTATGGTTCGTATGCCGAACAAATATTGATTTTCTTGATATTTAAAATGCGTTATTGAAGTTATTACATTTTGCGTCAAAAGTTATTACATTTTGCGTTGTTATTACATTTTGTGCGAATTATTACATTTTGTGGCGTAACAGCACTTTAATTTCCCCTCAGTAAGCGAGAGAAAGATACAGGTTTGATTCTGGTTTAAACTGGTTTTGATGCGCAAATCTTTATTACCGGCGGAAAGATCTATTTGATAACCAGAATTGAGTCCGCTTCAGAAGCAAAATGGCCGACAATTTAAAAGAGCTAAACCAATTCAAACCAACTTCCCAGCAAAGAATCTTTTCATTAATAGCAAAGACACGTTTGTTTCAGCTACCTACAGGATATGGAAAGTCGCTAAACTTTCAAATAGCAATACCGTTGAACCGGAAACCGATTAT
This sequence comes from Actinia tenebrosa, assembly GCF_029948245.1. NCBI lineage: Eukaryota > Metazoa > Cnidaria > Anthozoa > Actiniaria > Actiniidae > Actinia > Actinia tenebrosa. The sequence continues at coordinate 960,506 of NW_028292585.1, forward strand.
AAAAGGATTAGCTAGGATTGGGCTTGAGATACAAGGCTGTTTCTTAGCAACCGCCACGCATGCGCAAATAAAATACTACACGACTTCTGCAGTCTTCCATACTCTGCCAGCAGGGTAACTTAAAGGTTATTAAGAAGGCAAGTTTTTCCGGTTGGATTCCCTATGTTTCAATAAGTGGACACACAATTTTAATGTTTTTTAGTCGAGGGTGAAAAACGAAAGCCGCTTGGAACCCCGACGTCACCTCCCAAGACGGGATGGAGATTCGGGAATGGTCCCTGCATGTGTAACACATCTACGCCAAAACACAAAACACATCAGGTACACCCAACAGCAGGACATCATCCATCTGGACCACATGGTCCCCAAATGCACCATCCATCCAAGCCTCATGGACATCATCCATCGCCGGGACCACATGGTCCCTCAATGCGTCCAAGAAGAAATGGTCCCCAGGGACATCATCATAAGGGTTCTCACCCGACTAGACGTCCCATTCGTAACCATAGACAGGGTGGTCCAAAGAAACACCAACGTGGTCCTCATCATCGCCATGGCCCAAAGCGAAAACAGGAAACGAAAGTATGGAGGAAATGTGTTTGCAGAAAACCAGCAGGTTAGTTTGTGGTCCTAAGTAACGAACTCTGCTGAACTTTTATTAAACAGCCAGCCTCTTTTTAACATCTTCGTCAGATTACAGTTTCTATGCCTTTTTATCAGTCTTTCGCGCACCAAGACACAACTTCTTCTTACTAACCTCTTCAGGCCACTGCTCATATATAACTGATTCTATTTAAAGTCGTAAGAGTTCCAATTAGTTGAGGATTTCGTACTAAAATTATACCTCTTTTTAGCGACTACTTAACAATTCTTCTAAATAATTTTTTTTGTCTTGAAACAGATAAGGGTTTCAAAATAAAGTTCAGGATGATGAAAAAATGGCTTCCTGACATGGCAAACCCCGGGTCTAAAGCTTACAGACGACTGACTGACAAAATTAATAAGAAGGTACGTAGTAGTAGACTAACGCATCCTGATTCTCATCTATCGTTTTGGATGAAGATACATAAAAGGCTGACAAGAGAATATGAACTAAGAGAAGGAATCCTACCTATATAGCCTTGTAACCATCATGTGCACAGTTTGATGCTATTTTTAGCTTGGAGATATTTTGAGCGATGAACCTGATTGGTTGATTCCTTGAGGGTAGGCGGCTTCCAGTCTTGCAGTAAACAAAGCCTGTGTTTTTGTCGTGGACGTAGCGAAATATGGCGCTTTTCGTGTCCTAAAACGAGGCATCAAAGAGAAGCATGATCGTCGCGCGGGCATGGTAACGAGTTAAAAACAGCATCAATGATTCTAAAAATAGCATCAAAGTGTACACATGATGGGGCACGGGGATTCCTTCTCTTAGTTCATTTTCTCTTGAGGCTGACCTATATGAAGTATAAGCCTAGAGATGATCTTTAAAGTGAAAGGGCCGAAATCCTAAAAAATATTTTTATTGATAAGAATTAATTTTCTTTTAATCTTTCTCCAGCTTTCTAAAGTTCTTAAAACAGAGACGAAAAGCATCTACAATATGCGCTTCACGAAAGGCAGCATTGTGGCAGAGTTTGAAGTCAAGGAGTCGGAAATCACGAAGGACCCAGAGAAAGCCTTGAGGCACTCCATTTATAATGGTCAATTGAAAGACTTGGAGATTCAACCAGAATCCTTAGTGGTCCAGGAGAGTTATTCAGGTAATCAAAAGCAACATAACAAGCTAAATTCCAATTCAATTCCCATGTTAACCGTGGCCTGACTTAGATCTGCCTAGACGTTTTTTCAGGGTAAATTGTTACTTATAAATTTGAATAATTTCATTTTCATATTTTGGAGGGTTAAAAAATAATCAAAAACATCTGTCTTTTTAAGGAGTTAAACTGAGTGAATGGAAAACAGACGAATCTGAATGTCACAGGTGTCACTCAGTCACGCAAACACGGGAATGCACAGAGGTCACAGCCTCGTGTGATGGAATACCGCTGACCAGAAATGCCAGCTGTTACGATGCGTGTCCTCCTTCTCGAACAATTGGATGCGGAGGTTTGTGTATAATTTATATGAACATGAATCGACTGTTATTCCCAAATAACACAAGAGAAAAGGGCTAAATGAGACGATAGGACATCTTTTTCTAATTTTAAGAAGACTCGAAACTGACGCTTTTACTTGAACGCACGCGCTCCAGGGACAATGACCTAGACATTGTATTTTACGATAACTTACAAATTTCTCGCGCGCTGATTGGTTATTTTTTATCATCAATAAGAGGACAGACACATAAAAAACTGATGTCTATTTGTTAATTCTAAAAAGAAAAAAATTAAAAACTGTACGGTGAGTACGAAATACCTTAAAATTGCAGTCAGTAGTCATGTTTATGAATTTTATACTTGTTTTTGTAAATAAAAATAATAATAAAAAAATGAAAAATTCAGAGAAAAGAAGTAAAACAATTCAAAAACTTAATGGGGCAGGAATTTAGAAACTTTTTTTAGATCTTTAAAGTTGGAGTGTATGTGAAACTATAGTAGTAGAAAACAACTTTTAAGTTTACATTTCTTTAATGTGAGATGTAAATAAGTTTGGATACAGTTTTCAAAACGCTTTTTGGTATGGAGGCGCAGTTTTGCAATGCTTTCGCACTCCTGTTCCTTACATAGGCAGCCCATTGAACAGCTATAAGCATAAGCCTACCACTATGCCCTAGTAAATCAGGGCCCGGTTGTACGAAGGGGGGATAGCGATATCCAATGAAAAAATCCTTATCCAGTGGATAAGTGATCCAATAAATTCATTCAATGAATTAGTTTTATCCATCGGATTGCGTTATCCACTCTTCGTACAACCGGGCCCAGCTGTTAATCAACGTTCCCATGGCATTTGTTAACGCAATTCTTATTTCTGTAATATTTAAAGGATACAGCAGATTTCAAATCGCAAAAGTGATGCTCATTGTTTGTCTCATCGTGGGAGTATTGTTGATCGTAGCAGCTTTGGTCGTAATTAGAATCAAAAGGTGAACCACAAACTTACTGTCCCTCTTAATCACTGCCACTCCATGCACGTTCAGTATTTAAAATGCCTTCTTAGATTTTGTAGACCATATACTATTCAGTATCAATTTCGGATTCTAGCCAAGGTCCAAATTGATGGTTGAATTTTTGACCACTCTCAGGATCACTCTCCAGTTTTGAATTTTCTGTTGCTCAGCAAAACATTTATCATGTGTTCCAGTGAAGGTCGCCGGTGGAATTATAAAGTTTTTGCATAGTTTGTGCATTCTTTACTTTACCGTTGGTATTTGTGAATATTTGGACAATGAAATAAGGATAACTCTGATATGAGTAAATGAGTCTGTAATCAAGGAACTTAGCGGTATCTTACAAAAAAGGTATATTCTAATAAACGTCTAGCCTCCTTTGCAGCCGTTCTTAGGGTCGTCACGCAACGTTGCGTGACGACCCTAAGAACGGCTGCAAAGGAGGCTAATAAACGTCCTAAGAAAACCAGATGGTGAATAATTTGGCACTGAAATGAGGGGGACACTTAATGAGTCTGTAATCCAAGACTACAGCGGTATCTTACAAAAAGGTCTAATGCAATAAAGACCTAAGTCAACCAATTTTAAAGGCTAGGCTGCCGTTGCTTGAGTCCATGGTGATCAAGTTGCCGATTAATAGTCTAATAATCCGTATTGTTGATTTATTTCTTGTTATAGGGCTCGACGCAACAATCTCAAAGAAAGTCCCTCGACCAGCTCTTTCAAGCCATTTGTGACAGAAGGTAAACTGAAGCATTAACTTCTATATTTCATGATTCAAACTGAAAACCTTTTCTCTTGGCCTCTTTACGACAAAAACAAACATTTTCTTTTCTGCTACCAGACGGAGCAGCTGTACGTACATCCCATAATAATAATGCAGTCCCGTGCACACATACACAGGGATCCCGATTCTACAATTCCTCTTTTATCCAATTATCAAGATATGACTTCATTAAGGCACAGGGATATATCTTTTATCAGAATTTGAAAATTTTTCATATTTCTATTTTATTGCAGATAACCATAAACTTCAATCAAAGTGTTAAAAAAGCATTTACTGAAGCTGTCAAAACGGCCTACTATATGCACGCTACTTTAAATTGCACAACTCTTCGACAATACTTTTAGTTCTGATTCTACATGAAGTAAATAGTTGAATGGTAAAATATTTCTTGACTTGAGTGATGCCTCTTTAATTAAGTCATGAATCAAGGTTTATACTTCCAATATATTAATGACTTTGATGTCAGGTGAGGTATTTCAGTTTATTTGTTGTAACTAGTAATACTATAAATTTAAAATACCCTTTATGAAAGCCATGATTAAAATAATGATGCTTTTGAAATACTGGTTGTGCGAACCAGTTCAATTTTGTATTTTTAATGCACGTCACAGTCGTTAACATATTGGAAGTATGAACCTTCATAACTTAAAGACGCATCTCTCAAATCAGGAAACATCTTACTATTCGACTATTTACTTCATGAAGAATCAGTACTGGAAATATTGTCGAAGGGTTCACTTTAACGACGAGTTCGAAGCACTGAAGTCATTGAGAAAGGTGGACTGTATTCTTTGTAGTGTTTATATTTTGATTTAACAAGTAGGCGTACGTGTTCAGTTTTGTACAGTTATTCACCACGAGCAAATACCAATCGACAAGGAAAGAATCAGCCAATCAAAAATATCATAATAATCAACCAATCACGCACTTTGCTTTAAACATGTGGTGAACTTATTTTATCAATAAACGTCACGAGCTTTTTTACCTTGCAAGAAATGTGAAGTTATTTTTTTCTTTCATACTTCTCTCCCTCTTCTATACTCCTTTTATTTTCCAAATTACACGAAACGAGGAGAGTTCAGCCCTAAAGGATATGATTTGATAAAGTTGATACAGTAATCATAGATTGAATTCTAAGATCAGTGATAACATGCAGGCAAAGTATTTAACAGACATGTCAAGGACAAAAGAATTTCAGACAAACTTTCTATAAAGATCACTTGACGATTCGAGGATCGGTACATGATGATGGTGAACCAATCAGAGAGTAGTTTAAATCGCAGCTAAAGTATGAGTGACAGGCGATTGGTGGCTTCTAGCCAATCAGAGAGCAGTTTATATCGGAGCTGAAGTATGAGTGACAGGCAATGGGTGGTTACTAGCCAATCAGAGAGCAGTTTATATTGCAGCTAAAGTATAAGTGACAGGCGATGGGTGGTTACTAGCCAATCAGAGAGCAGTTTATATCGCAACTAAAGTATGAGTGACAGGCGATGGGAGGTTACTAACCAATCAGAGAGCAGTTTATATCACAGCTGAAGATGAGTGACAAACGATATGTAGTTACTAGCCAATCATAAGGCAGTTCATATCGCACCTGAATCATAAGTGACACACCAGAGATGATCTATTATCTAATCTGAGAGTAGCTTCTAGTATGTATAGAGAGTAACTTATAGTATCTTGAAGTATGAGTGGTGAGCGATAGATAGCCAAGCAGAGAACAGATTAAATTACGACTAAAGTACGAGAGGGTAAGCATACTTGATAGCCAATCAGAGTGCACATTATATTACAAGTGAAATATGACGTATGCTATGAACTTTTAGCCCAAACTTTGTTGATCATAAAGACAACTTCACTCTAGTTTTGCAGGATTAAATGACAAGTTTTACATATACTAATTTTAAGAATAACAATGTCTTTCATTTTCCTAAGTGTCCCCAGAACATTTTTTTTCTTTTAACGAAAAAAAAAGCGCTTTGAATGTCAACCTGACTGACACTGCCAAAGCTTGATACTTTATCTAACTACAGTTTCAAATTCTAGTCTTTTTTCCCTTCGTATCTCCTGTTCCTCCGCCAAATCATCCAGATCATCTAGATCATCCACTTTGGGCCCCACATCATCTTCCATTAACTCCGACTCAAACATTTGTTGCAGCAACGTTTCTGCGTTCTTCTTTTGCTGCTTAGGCAAGCAAAATCTAAGCCCCGAGTCAATGACAGACTCTTCTAAAGATAAAGTACTTTTAAACTTAGCTTCAGATGATGTTTCTATCGAGTTTTCGTCATTGAAGAAGTCTTTGCCAAGAGGTCTTGTAGTGGACTCGGCTCTCTCTTTTATCGGGGACCTGTAGTGAAAAAATGAGTTTCGCTTAGACTGGTGCATTGTGGTCTAGCTTGGGTACAAACACCTTTTATTCATCATGTTTAAAATGGTGTTGTTTGTACCCAAGCTAGACCACAATGCATTCTGTTCATCCAAGTCAGAATAGACCTACTACGTATGGGTTTACACATGCGTGCCCTTCGTTTTGTTTTGGTTTTGGAGATCGTACTCGAGTGATAGTTCGATGTTGTGCAACACGACGCGGCGCGCACAAGATGCAACACCTTTACCGCCATTTGCATTGCTACGCGGCCACCCTAGACAAAAATCGCGACGTGCACTTTGCAATAGTCTGCCGTCAATCAAACACGTTGACGTCATTTACACGCGTTTGGATCGGCCCGGATAGGCCCGGTGAGTGTGGCAAGTTTTGGCGCCTTTCGAATCACACACGCGTGTAAATGATGTCAACGTGTTTGATTGACGGCAGTCTATTGCAAAGTGCACGTCGCGATTTTTGTCTGGGGTGACCGCGTAGCAATGCAAATGGCGGTAACATGACTACAATCTAACCAATATCATACTAAGGTATATACAATCTAACCAATATAGGTATACAATACTTACGAGCCAACTCCTACTCCTTTTTCTTCTATTTTGTTCTCAAATGCAGCCGCGAATTTCCCATGAGAGAACGAGTACTCCAGCATAAACGCTTCTAAGATGAATGCTACGAATATACTAACAAGAAAATGAACCAAGTCTTCTGTAAAAAGTTTTAATTAAAACATTTCATGGCAACTGAACTTATACACATTATTTGCATCTCTGAAATACGCGTAGGACTGAGACAATGGTGATAGATATGAACACGAGGGCAGTTTTTCCAGTATGAAACCCGTATTATGTAAAATTTCTAGTAAAGGGTTTTTAAATTTTGATTTGATTTTATAAAATATTTGGGATACTACGCGCGCTATGATTGGTCGAATACCATGTTTGATGAGAGTATCAAAGCACGCTATCGTCATTTTTAATCTATCGAGCGCGCTCATTGGTCAGTTTGAATTAGACGGCACGTAGGGATAGTTTACTTAGACTTTGCTTTTTTTCGATCTTTTCGCGCGTTTGTTATTTTATAAAACCGATCAAAAACAGTTTTCCGTGTTTGATACTCTGATCAAAACACTTGGGATGTTGGGAGAACACTCGAGAAGCTGGAAACCACTCCGCTACGCGTCGTGGTTTCCTACGCTCCTCTCGTGTTCTCTCAACATCCCGCGTGTTTTGATCAGAGTATCAAACACGGAAAACTGTTTTTGATCTGTTAAACACAAAATGCCCTTAGATAACAGATGTTCAATACGAAATTGGATGCACTTCTCAAAAGGACCAACGAGCCTCGTTTTGATGTTGATGAGCACCAGTCACCCACCAATCTCGCAGAGATATGAATATGGTGTATGATTAAGACTTACTTTAAGACTACAATGACGCATATCAAGTGGAATGACATGAAGTAGACCCTTGCTGCCGTGTTTGTCACCAGTACGAACCCCTGTGTAATGACTGAGTAGAGTCAAGAAAGATATCATGGAAACAAGAAGATGAAAGTATAAGTAAACAAGCGAGTAGACAATGGAATGAAGGAAAGAAGAAGAAAGGAATAAACAAACTAGGGAGGGAAGGAGGGGGAGAGGAAGAGGAGAAGAGAAGAGAAGAGAAGAGAAGAGAAGAGAAGAGAAGAGAAGAGAAGAGAAGAGAAGAGAAGAGAAGAGAAGAGAAGAGAAGAGAAGAGAAGAGAAGAGAAGAGAAGAGAAGAGAAAAGAAGAGAAGAGAACAGAAGGAGAGGTAGGGGAGGTAGAGGAGGTTAGAAAGAAAAACGTAAGAGAGGAAAGAAAGAGAGGAGGGAAGGAAGGAACGAAGGAAGGAAGGAAAAAGTGTTATAATTTTTGAAAGGATACCATGCCATTGATTCACAACAGTCAGATCAAATAATATTTTGAATGATTTCAAAACATCATTGAAATTATTATTGCAGTAGTGGTCAGCGAGAAAGTCGGATCCTTCGAGTTTGCGATTCCCACAGAACATATTCGTTACATTCCATTTTACCGATGAATTCCCGTCAGGGTAGCCCTGCATTTTGACCAACCCTGCGAAAATCTCCATCCCCATTATAGCATACACATAGTAAAGTATCTGTAATTAAAATAAAGATATGTGTCAATTAATCATATAAGAAAAATATTACGATAGTCAGTTGGCAAAAGCATAAGGAAATTTGGCTAGCACGTCTCTGTTGACATGTCGTTCTTTTGGTTTCGCGCGCAGTGGGAGAAGCACCCGTCCAATGAAGAGACCTCCACTCGTGGTGGCAAGTCCAGGAATCAAACCAGATACCTCAGAGGTGAGTGCACTGTCCCTACACCACCCTTGATCCCTATTTTGGGCTGCCTGTGGAATGGAAACAAGACTTGTATACTTACAAACATGATTGTGCCATATATGGATATCGCTGGGCCAATTTGCATAAGGGTGCCTATGATCACCTGAAACCTGAAAATAAACAGAGAATGCATTTAAACTGTCTTTAAACCTTAGAAAAGACACAAAGGAAAGAAGGCGGGTGTAACTTCTCACCGTTTTACGTTCCCGATGATTTTAACGAGTCTGAGAACTCGAAGAACCATAAGAAGATCAAGAACACCTTGACTAGATTGGACTGGAAAATAGAACCATCGAGTGTAAGCAAAATAGACCCTTAAACTAATGTCAAACGTCGAACTCCACATGAGCCGAACCTAATGGCATCAAAGACCGCCTTGTTATCCATTGTTTCAATTAGGTTCGGCTCATGTGAACTTTGACGTTTGACCTGGGTCTGAGAGTAAAGACGTGTCATTCTCTAGAGAACGATTTCGAATTCTTTGTTTAACGGTTGCGCATGAGAATTAAGACAAATGGATATCAATGGATACAACTAAAACAAAGAATCTTATTCTCAAGATAATGACACGAGGTCTGAAAGAAAACCATTACGCCCAAGCAAAGGAGTTTATCTAGAGCAAGGGTATTTGGAACTTGTCAGGCATTCAAGGTATACATACGGGAGCTATAAGACGACTCGATGATGAGCGCGATGGTTGCTGATCCGATCACAAGAAAGTCAAACCTGAGGACCAATAACATGTAGGTTCGTATAAGATTATGGATTAATAGCTTTGGAAAGTCAGTATAAATCCAGGCCATATGTACTGGTCTGATCACCATATATCATTACACGTGGAAAACACGAGGATCATCTGATGTCACGGGATTGGCGTTGTCTCTTCTCTCTTTCCTTCCAGTCTCATTCCGCCTCACTGGGTCTCAATTCTCCACTCCAGTCCTTGAGAACTTTCAAATGCAGCGTTTCTTTCTTCCCACTTATATTGCATACGCGCAAGAGAGCTTTTCATGCACAAGGGACGCCTTGACAGGTCACTTGCATTATAGCGTTATTTACTACCACTACCAGAATCCCTTGCACACTTTCTTTTGTTCCGAGTTAATTAGAACTAGTTGTCTTACTATTCTCATGAAGGAATACAAATTTGAATAAGAAAGAAAATTCAGGAAGCATTTTGGTAATGTTAGTAAAATGAAGCCATTTTACAGCCTATTATTTTGCAGATATCGGAGACTTAGGATGATCCTTTGGTAAGAAATAAAACGTTCTCAAGACAAATAACAAAAATGAATAGGGGACTTTCGATTTTGCAAACAAAGTACTGCGCGTGGAGTCAAAATCGAAAGGAAGAGCAACGGGACGCGAAAGGATAGTTTGATATCCATGAATATACAAACTATAGGACTCACCAGTTCCAAAAACTTCGGAAGAATTCCTTAAAACCAAAAGTGTAGAATTTCAGAAGAATTTCCAAGTTGAAAATAGCTAAGAACAGAATTTCTAGGTCGCTGGAGTCGAGAGCGATGAAGATGGCGTTAGTAAAGATCACCAAGTCAAAAAAATAGACGAAAAATCTGCAACAGAACACAATAAAATACAGTTTGTAATTGCTTCTTTTCCTCTCCCTTTCGGTAATCTAGTCTGTAATCTATGATTGTTAATGTCCTTTAGTGTAAATGAATTCATAAAAAGAAAAGAAAAGAAAAAAAAAAAAATATATATATATATATATAAACTACAAAGAGACTTGAACCTCCGCTGGACCTATGATATTAGTACCTATGACAGACGATTTGCTTTAATTTGTTACTAGCATAAGACAGGTAAATCTTTGGCATCAATCTCTCCAGTAAATGGACCTGTTCGCTGACTTCCAGTATCTCGACGTTCAGCAAGTCAGCGATCATTGAGAAATTCTTCTTTCCTAATAAAGAATATTTCAAAAAGTGGTTATTACATGAGATGCCTTGACAACATGTCTTATAATGCAAAGGTGATGGAGAACATTATGTTGATTTCCAATAAAACAAGTCAGTGCTGTGTTGTAAATACTGAACGTAGTGATAAGTGGTGGTGGTGGTAGTGGTAGTGGTGGTGGTAGTGGTGGTGGTGGTGGTAGTGGTGGTCGTAGTGGTAGTGGTGATGATGGTGGTAGTGGTGGTCGTAGTGGTGGTGGTAGTGGTGGTGGTAGTGGTGGTGGTGATGATGGTGGTAGTGGTGGTGGTAGTGGTGGTGGTAGTGGTGGTGGTGATGATGGTGGTAGTGGTGGTGGTAGTGGTAGTGTTAGTAATGTGTCGTAGTGGTGGTGGTAATGTGTTGTACTGGTGGTGGTAGTGGTGATAGTGGTGGTAATGTGTCGTACTGGTCGTATTTGTGGTAGTACTGGTAGTGGCATACTATTGCCTATACATGCCTAACAACTTCATACTTATCTTTGTCTTATCTTTTAAATTACAACTTTGAGCATTATACCTATCATCCCCTCTCCATTGTCATCCAGCACTTGCCATAACAACGCTACTCTCGCTTTACTCCAGCCGGGACGCACCTCATGCATCAACTCAATAAACCTTTCTTCCGTCACTTTCCACATGTTGTTGTCCCAGATTTTAAGAACATCAAAAGCCTGCTTTAACTGTCGACGTTTTCTGTACACAGTTTTGCGAATTTCATTCTTCAAAAACAAAGAAAAAAATGACAGTTGTAAGTATCTTATCTTAATACCTCAGTTTCATGTTCTCTTTGCTCAGCCTTAGTCTGGGTTGTGCGTTATAATATTATGCTATACAATGGACCTTAATAAAAGAAAAGAACACATTTGTACACAATCGAGGCTAAGACTGAGCAAAGGCGAACTCGAAATGGGAATATTATATTCCCAGTGGTTAAATAGTCTTACCTTTAGATGTTTTCGGTAATTTTTGTAGACGACAGCCAAGAATATACTGACAAATATGTACATGCATATTACGACAAATACGACAAAGAAGAGCACTGACCAGGCATTGTTGTCGTACGCGGGCATCCTTTACAAGAAAAGAGAAATGAGCAGAGTTAGGAGAGGTGAGAAGGAAATTAAGGCATAGCAGAGTAGAGCAGAGCAGAGCAGAGCAGAGGAGTAAAGAAGAATGACTTACCCTACATCTGGATTATTAGCTGTCGTGGTCAACACATAAAGCGAGAAGTAGACATCAAAATAGCCAGCAAAATATGGTTTTCCATGAATGTCTTTGATTCCCCTAAAAAAAGAGAAATAAAACCAGAGATCACTTTTCTCATCCAACTCCTCCCTTTCCGCCTACAAGGCCCTTACTCAAATTTAAACCAGGCCCTTAACGTTTGCAGCTGGAATAGACCTCTTTGCCGTGGGTATGTTTCTCCTATTTCTACATACCATCTGCTCATGTCATTCTCTGAAGAATGAGATTGTATTGCGTCCATAGTTATTTGCATGTCTTTTCATGCGCAACCGTTAAACAAAGAAATGATACTGTAGGGAATGACACGTGGTCTTCAATGTTAAAACAATACGCAAAAGGTAAAGATGTCTATGAAGCACCCAATTACTTTTTTCCAAAGAGTTTTACTCCCAGCAAAGAGAAGAGTGCAATCATCAGCAACAATAATATCAGGACGTTGGCAATCTCTGGCAAAGTACGGCGAATATTCCTGACGGCTCGACGAATCTAACGTAGGGGAAATCAAAAGACCGTGAACTTGATAGCTTATGTAAGAGCATATTATGAAATATATATTAAGATATATTATATTGATCTTTTGTAAGAAATGAGTCATGTTTAATTCTGGAAAGTAGACAGTGCACTTTTAGGGAAGCACGAGTAACTGTGGGATTCTAATGCGACGTCTCTCACCGCGGCGTCATGGATTTAATCCAATCCTCAGTGTCGTAGGTGACCAAAGTTGCTTCCTGGTTCTCTCCTGTACTTTGAGAGTTTATCTCCAAGTTCTCATCTATTCATCATCTTTCATCTGTCTAAAACTAATTCTAAAGTGCAATCCTGTCATAGAACGAGGGTCATCTGGTGGCTGGTTCCAAAGTCATATGTGTTACCTTCGCAAAATCAAGGACGATTTTTGTACCCCTCCCCCTCCCCCTCCCCCTCCCAAAGAATGACATCTCCACTCCTGTTAGAGACTGATGAAAACAGCTTCCAACAAGTATCGTCCCTTTGTAGAACTAAAGGTTGATCATGAAGGGAAGGGAGGGGGTGGGGAATGGAGGAAGCAAAACAGTGACTAAAATACAGTGAACGTTTCAACTAAAGCAAGCCTGTGAATTCTTACCTGTCGGCCTTCACTGAGATTGATTAAGAACAGAGGTCTTAATGCTCGTGTCCATCTGATAGAGTGTGCTTTCAAATTTGCCTCTTGGAATATCACATACATAATCATATCTATAAAGGTCATCTGAGGAGAAAGTATGATCATTTTAATTTGTAACCATAGAAACAAAACATGTAATAACATGTGATAACAAGGTCTGAATGCATGGTTTGGCAAAAATTTATTCCTAGAACTAATTGCAAGATTAATGCTCATTCAACTAAAGTGCAGGGAAACAATACTGCCACGTGACCGTTGGTTTTCATATATGCACAAATGCAAGGACCTGATATGGCGCACATCTTTAACTGCATCACATTCAGTCTCCATGAATGCATAAATAAGCATACTTTACATACCCAACTTGCATAACATGCGAAGTTTGCAGGATATGTTTATCTTCAGTAAACATGAGAACAAGTGACCAAAATGGAAAAAGACACAATTTTCAGTGACTTGAGGCTGCTTAAGACTAGTGAGAACTATAAAACATGATATCAGAGCAGAGGGACAAGGTACAGTCATGAACAATAGCAAACACATGCTAGCATAGCCAGCATGCAGCTGGACTTTTCTCTCATACACTTAACACACAGTTATGTTCATATGTATGCAGGCTAATGCTAGTATGTTTTACCAACATGCCTGGTATGACTGTGACCATGACTGTGTCAAGTACTAGCACCTTCATTAAACAGACAGAAATCTTGTGCACTGTGCCTGGCTGCAGACATCATCAGCTCAGCGCTGACTGACCATGTCAAGCTTCGGTTTACTAGAACAACAATCACAGTACCCCTTTCATATCATTCTCACCACAATAATCAGCAGCAAGATTAGGTTCTTCTTGTCTTTCCAAAATTTGACCCCAGCAGCGAAAGACCAGACATGAAAGAGACGCAGTGTAAATACCAGGAGGCAGAAGTATTCCAGAATGAGAGTTGCCTAGAAAAATAAAATTGAAGAAACAGCATCAATAGATTAATGGGGCTTCCTTTTGATCTTATATGCACCTATTTCGAAGAACGTTGTCGCACCAAGAGTCTCAAGTAACAAGCCTAGGGCGCAGAGAATGTCAGTACTTTTAATTATAATCAGATTTATTCATGGTTCATGCAAGTGGCTATAGGTCTACACCAATTATCATCTCAAGCAGCCTTGCTTGGAGCAATTTGTGAAGTCAATATAAATGAAAATGCACCATGAATAAACTAAATACAGCTAAAAGTACCAGCGTTCTCTGCGGTCTTGGCTTGTTGCTTGAGGCTTTCGTTGTGACGATTTCTGAAATAGGTGCATATGTTGTGAAGATATCTACTAGAACCTTTTAACCTATGAGTTGTATTCATAAGAAGCCCACTTGAGAATTTTTCAAGTAACACAGCAGAATGAGATCATATCACCACAAATTTATTTTGTACTTTGACACAAATGATGAAACCAACTAAAAAAATCATGTGATCCCAAGAAGACACTACCCCCTTAAAACCTTGGCTTCAATCAATCAATTATTTTTTAAACCCTGAAACATCTGGGTTGTTCTTAGGTCACTCTCTCGTAACACAGCTATGTATGTCTATGTATGGGTCTATGTATGTGTTATTGACTAAAAAGGTCTTACTTACCCAGTAAGGCAAAGCAAGTCCTGGTACTGCTGGCTGCTCAAATAATGCCAAAGATAGATCAAGGCAGACAAATAGATAGACAACAAATATGAGGACCGGTTTATTATAAATCTTGTAACTCCTACATGAGAAATAATGATGCACTGCTATTAGTTTATAACAAGACAATTAAATAATATGTCCATACAGGTGGTATGAGTACTTGTTAATTCAACAAATCATGTTAACCTTAGTTAATGATTAACCTATTATATCCGCCAAAAGCAAGTAAACAATTGCAAGCCTAAGTCAAATACTATATGCAATGTCATTGGCAAGAAATACTTACCGTAGTTCTCTCGGAGAAGTTTGAAAATATCCATTCCCGCCTTTACAAGCTTCTTCCACTAGAATACCAGCTAGCAGTACTTCCTACAAAGTTAGAGAACGGTTATTAAATGAGATAAGCTCCCTAAAGCCTACCACGAGTTAGTGAATAGCTTTGTTAAAATATGTCATAGACTGGTAAATCTCTTAATAAAGGAGGTCAAATGGCCGGGTTATGAGTTGCTCATGAGTTTAGAAAACTCTAGTACAGAAGCTGCAGCTTTACAGAGAGTTGTTACAAAGCACAGAACGAACTCACCGAGCCGTGCACGACTCGATCCTTGTTGCGGTCTTCCTTTGGAATTGGGTCGTTACGCAAATCAATATTAATAAATTCCGTAGCAGGGGTGAACGAAACTGCCCTGAAATGTTTACGAATATCTGACAAAGCATCAAACTCGATGTCATTTTCCATTATTGTGAAGTAATAATTCCATGCAAGAGCGCCAGTGTCGGACGTCCGGAGTCGATGTTAGCCGATATCTCCTCCGTGCTCCGGATGATAATGATCTGCACACCCAGCCCCCCTTAGAAGACAAAAGTAACACCCTTGGTTTGATCGGTTAGTTTGGGATACCTGTGTCGCGAGTTACAAGAAAAAATACAAAACTCTACTCTGGAAATATCCTTTTGAAAAGAAGGAAAAAGAGGATTTCGATATAAAAGATGGAGAAAATTGAAAAGTTATTTTATATTCTTTCAAACAGCCTACCCTACCCGGGTGGGTGAGGGGGTATTGCATAACCTTAGGTCAGACAAGGCCAGGCTACCAAGAATCAAAATATGGCGTCTACAAGAATCTTCTGTTGTGGAAGAACTCTCCTAAAACTTCGACATTTTTACCCCTCTCATAAAAGATTTTGCTCTCAAAAGTTACTACAGACAAAATTTAATTATCAAAGAACTCGTAATAGTGATTTATATCGACGTTTTGGGTCTACTTCAACTGGCGAAGGAGAAGATAGTGAACGACTGCTCCACATCAGTGAGAAGTGTGTCCAGGTATACTGTAGAAAATTGTTATATATATATATATATAACTTGATCATAATTAGGAGTTTAGCTACCTGTTCCTTTAGTTATTCAGTTCTGTATTAATCAGATTTTGCGTGGAAAGAATTGTTAAAGTAAAACTTATCCAGGTAAACTTCATATCTCGGCTGTTTTATCAGTTATGTCGTAGAAATTCTGGATAAACCTTTTAATTTTTTTAGCAAATGAAGAAAATAACAGCTGATGAAAATGACAAGGATAAATTTTTGAGAGTGTTGGTTGAAGGTGGAGGTTGTTCTGGTTTTCAATACGTCTTCAAGCTGGATAACAAACAAGAAGATGAAGACAGGTAGGTAGGAAAGAACGAAAAGAGGAAATCATTCGCTTTCGTCTTTCATGTGCCTCAAGGGTTATTCTCCAGGGCCTGGTTGAACAAAGGGTGGATGCTGTAGGGCTATCCAATGGATAAGTTGGTGCTGTAATCCAAGTAATTTATCCATTGGATAAGATTCCTTCATGCCCACCAGACACAGCCAATCATAGCCCCGGTGTGATTCTAAAGTTAGCCAGACTGACCGTATAGAACTACACCACCTTCTAGTCTAAGACTTGCACCACAGTAGCAGTCGAAACATGACGACCCACACAACTGCCATGGTCATGAGACAAATGAATAAGTATAATTTTTGGATAAGATTTATCTGTCGGATAGTGCTATCCACTCTTCATACAACTAATAATAAATAAAGTAAATAATAAATAAATGGGATTTAACAGTGGCATTTCTACAGAGTAGCTATTCATCCACTGTAATTCCAATTGGAATTTAAGAGTCGATTTTTGCAGAGGGAGGAAAGCCGGAGAATCCTGGAAAACCCTCAAAGCACAGAAGAGAACCAACAAACAACTCTACTCACATAGGACACCGAGCTCAGCGGGACTCGAACCCAGGTCGCATTGGTGAGAGGCAAGCACTCTCACCACTACGCCACCCATGCTTCCAACTGGGCCCAGTTTTTCTGATTTTTCTCCTTCCATGAAAATCAACATGCAAGTTTAGAGTTGTCTAAAAGAGCAGTGATAGTGAGTGTGCAGTATGTCTCTATAGTCTCTAGGGAGACTGAGCAATGACTCCCTGCATCACTACATAAAAATAAAAAGATTTAAGATTTATATTTTATCAATTTCAACTGTCTCAAGTTTTTTCAGAACAAAAGTATACCTGTATAATGAAATTTAAATTGAAACATTCACTTTCCTTTTCAGAGTGTTTGAAAGGGAAGGTGTCAAGGTTGTCGTTGATGAGGCTTCGCTAGAAATTATTAATGGATCAACTATTGATTACAAAGAAGAACTCATAAAATCCGCTTTTGCTGTCGTTGATAATCCTAAAGCAGAAATGGGCTGCTCATGTGGAGTGTCATTCTCTTTAAAGTTATAGTATAAAGAAAATAATCTTTAGTGTAAATATTTAATAGCCTTTCTAAGAATAAGTACAATATGAAGTTGTTGAATGGGGTTGAAAATTTTGAGTCTCTCCAACCCAGGGCAAAGTCCCCTTCACAGTTCCCTGCCCCATCTTGAAAGATAGCCATGCCTTTCAATGGTGAGCTTGCAATGATAAAGACATGAACAATAATTGTCCAAGATGTTAAAAAAGGGTCTCAATCATTGCAAGCTCACTGTTTGTCTCACATCGATGCAAAGGCACGGCTACCTTTCAAGATGGCGCAAGTAAAGGGACTATGAGGGACTATTTGAAGTGCTAGTTAAAATTGAAGTGATATTATGGTCATTAAATCCTGGGGTAGAAATATTTCTATGAGTGAGTAACCTTGTTACTGGAAATCATGATAGGGATGCCCTATCAGTAGTTTACACTCACCTCACCTGGTACCTCAATTCCTAGACTTGGCACGCCACATGTAAATAGAGCTTATTGGGTCTCTCCCTTGATTTTAACTCTCCTTCTCCAGCTTCTGCAGTTTTAATTTTCTATCTGCAAAACCTAACAAGCTAAATTCCAATTCAATGCTTTGGTGCTAGTGTCACATGGTATAAATCGTGTTGGATTGTGTACAATTACCAAAGAGGTTGGACATTGTTCTCGGATTTCTGTACAAATGTACTGACTTTTGAACAAATCATTAACTTGGTTTGTTTGTGTTCCTCTAAATATTAGTAAAAAAAGCTTCAATCAAGTTAGAAAAATTATATTTTGCTTGTATTTAGGAAGCCAACTCAACAAATCAAGTAAATGATTCATTTAAAAGTCAGTACATTCGTAACAAAATCTGGGAACAATGTCTGAACTTTTTGGTGATCATAACACAATCCAATTAAATGTATATGATCTGATGGCTTGTACTGAAGTGGTAATTAAATCTATGAGTTAGCTGTGCACTGACTTTGATCAGCCATGTGAAGAGTTCCTTTAATAGACCAAATTCACAGCTTTCCCATTTCAGACCACGTCATTCCCTAGAGTATATTTCCCTAGTTAATGGTTGCACATGAGAAGACACATGAATAAGGATAATATTATACAACCTAAAGAAAGAATATTATTCTAAAGAGTGACATATGGTCTGAAATGGGCAAAACATTATGCACAAGTGGATTTGGTCCATTTGTACACACTGCCTCACTGTTTATTGTATGTATGTTCATAATCACAATGAATAATAATCATTATTAGTAAAAAGGTAATACCTAAAAATTATTGATACTTTGACAAATAAATAAAAGATTCAATTAAAATAACCATATGTGACATGAACACTGCACTCTTTTTTGATACTTTAGTAGTATAGGGGATGGGGGTTCCAGCGCAACGACCACCGGAGGATTACCCGTCTAAAGTACCCCCCTCGATTCGTACCGCGATTACCCGCATCCCGTGTTTATGTAAAATATGTTAGTCTATATATGGAGTGCGAAGATTGTAAAGAGTTTGCTTATGATTTCTGTGTAAAGTGCTTGAAACCCAAGTTTGTTACCCCACCACCAAATAAGTATGTTTGTTGTGACAAGAAAATGCAAATAGAAGACGACACGTCAGCACAGTGTTACGAATGTGGTAAGAATATTCGTAATGCCGTACCAAATGCTACCAAAGAGCAATATTACGCCAATGGAGGTCGTAAGAAGACCCCATACAAAAGAATAAAATACTTCCGAGACTGGATGAGTCATATCCAAGGTCTTCGGCCGGTATATTTAGACACGCAGAAAATCATAGACCACTTAGAAGAGCCAACCCCACAAAGTCTACGGAAGACATTGAAAAAATTAAAACTAGGGAAATATTACAAAGCTATTCCTTATCTTTTGTCTGAAATTACCGGTAAGTCTATTCCCGAGGTTTCTGATATGACAAAAGCCGAGTGGATGTTTTGTCGGCTGGATAAGGATATTCCTTATTACCCTGACGTAATCTATGAAATATTTTACAAAATTGACCCCAACCATCCCCTGTTAGGATGGATTCCAAGAAGATAGTGGACGATTACGTCATATGTTTTCAGCCAATCAAAACCTTCACAATTTTCCTTCACATTTGTGAAAACGTTTCACATTTGTGAAATAGATTTGTGAAACTAATCTGCATATTTTCTAGACTGACGTTCGATATGTAAATAGAATCCCGTCACGCTCTTTTCGAAGCAGATGTTTACTGAGCAAGCTTTCTTTGAAGCTCTTCTTTTGCCTCCTGGTAGATCTTTTTGCGAGATTCCTCGGAAAGATCTTTTACGACTGTTTTTTTATTCCTTATGTCCGACTTTAATTTCTCGTATTTGTCTTCTTCGGCCAGAATAAGCGAGAATTCTACGTCGTCTATATTTCTGTCACGCAGAGCCTTTGAGACAAGGTCGGTAATTGTATTTACTTTAGCCCTTGACAGAGCTATTGTCGTGTCATGCTTGGATATTTTGCTTGACAACTGTTTCATAATACCCGTAGCAACAGCCGAGATAATACCACAGGCTGCCCCAACGCCGGCCAAAGGAACTCCAACGATTATTCCCGGCCCAGTAAGCGAAGTAGCAACGCCAGAGCCCGTTAACACAACAGATATGGACCCTGAAGTTATCGCAATCTTATGTAGCGTACTCCGGGCTCTGACGTACTTTTTTCGGACTTTTTCGTAGTGTTTTGTCTGCCCTTCCAAGTAAGCCAGGATTAAGTTAGCTTTGTTAAGCCTAAAGTTTTCAGCGTTTAGTTCGTTAGGACCTGTATCCTTAGTGGTAGCGTGATAATTAGGAACATCTGGGTACAACTGAGGTGCTGAAGGTATAACATCCATTATATATACTAATGTACGACGCTTTTGGGAATGATATTGAGGAGCAGCCACATCACGACAACAGGGATTATGCCAACTGGAGAGCATTTAGGAAGATGTTTCCGCATGCAGACCCTAGTAAGTTCGAAAGAAGACCCGATGGGATTTACTATAACGGCGAAAGAATGTACAGCAATACGGACTTGGAGCCGCATGAGGAGAGGAAAAAAGCACAGCATTTGCCAATAACGAAGGAGGTGCCCGTGCATAAAGCGCCCAATTTTCCTAGAAACTTATTGTTAACCACGGAAGATTACCCATTTTACGATGCTGAAGGTGGTGTAAACGACTTTGAAACGATGGTAACGTTCCTGAAGATTTCAGTGGGTAGGCAATCATTTGATGTAGTAGTAAGGAATATCTATGGGGATACAATGTTAAAGCATACGTCGGGTAAAGAGGCCAGGGAATGGTTAGCAGGACCCAATATGCGATATTGGCCGCAGCAGTTAAACTTTGCTGTCTGGGCTGCCACTAAAGGTTGTGGCGTTGCCGCGGATATGTTTCACGTTCCAATCATGCGGTTTCACGTTGCCTTTACGGTAAGGAGGTTGTTGAAGGAGCTTAACGTACCTTTACCGGGAGATAAGGTATTTAATCCAATGAATAATCGATATAACACCGCAGCCCTAGAAAGGTTAATTAATGAGTTCAAACCACAGCAAAGAGACTTTCGGTATAAGGAGGGTAAGACGCATGGCCTTGGCATCGTTTACGTTTGGGGTGCCAACGGTGAGAAGCCGGTCGATTATGGGCATCAGAAATACCCAAGTAATGAGTTAGAGTTCGGTGATATGGGTGGTGATAAGAGCAATAATTCATTAATTACCAGAATCCAATCGAACTACCTCGGCACTTGGGATCCATTCGTGTTGATGAAAGGAAAAGGTTTAAGGAACCTAGCCAGGATTAACCGCAGCATTGAAGCATTTGTGTACTGCATCTTAGGAGCGCAGGTAAATACCCGCAGTCCCATCGTTGGATCCCAAGGTGCTTCGCGGGAAACGCAAGAAGAATTCCTAACTTTATTTGAGTCAGCAATAATAGAGAACGACATATCCAAGTCGGTGCAGAGATATCAATTAGCGGTGCAGCAGTCTAAAGTGCGACTGGATTACGCTTTGTCACCTGGTTGTTGGTTAATGCCAAGTAATTTAGTTATTAACACCAATTCCGTTGTGGGTTATAACAACAAGCTGCAGCGAGCTACTAAGGATATGAAGTTTGGGGTGAATGACGTGAACTCTGACATGACCAAGGGCATTACTCACTTCGTAGAGAAACCAAAAAAGGAGCACACAGAAAAACCATTAAAAAAGGCGTACGTGCCGCCAAAGAAACCAGTAAAGAAGGTTACCGAGGAATATGACCATAACTTACTAAAAGCCGGCCTAGCAGCTGCGAGCATTGGTCTGAGCTATTATATATGGCGATGAACAACCCCTACGTAGCTGGAGTAGATTGTGTTTATACGACTTACACAGGCGAGAAAAAATACACCCAGGCATCTTGGGTTGATGTCACGGGCATGT
This sequence comes from Actinia tenebrosa, assembly GCF_029948245.1. Lineage (NCBI taxonomy): Eukaryota > Metazoa > Cnidaria > Anthozoa > Actiniaria > Actiniidae > Actinia > Actinia tenebrosa. The sequence continues at coordinate 982,369 of NW_028292585.1, forward strand.
CCGTGAATTTGAATTACTCAGGAAAGAAGTTAATCCTTTGTAGTATTTGCATTGGCACGAGCAGCCATGCCAACGTCGGCTTTAGGTTCCTGGATGAGAATGGTATACTGCAGCCTATGCGCGCAAAAACGAACAACAGGGAGCCAGTGCATTTTTCCGTAGAGCCCAACCCTAACAGCACTGAGAATCTATCCGTTTGGACTTTCCATATGGTTGCCGACTGCCATGGGATGGTAAAATTACAAATGCGTGTAGATGATACGGGAATCATCACCGTGAATAGCATACATGACCAAAGAGACCAGCTCTATAATCACGCTACCATTAGCACTCTTACGGTATTAAGTATATGAATCCACATGTAAAGGAAACCCATCATGTTTTCCATTTAGACCAAAAGGAATATGACGAAAAGAATGAGTGGATTGACATCGGAATGTGGGTTGAAGTCGGTGGCTTGGGATTAATAATGTGCACTATTAGCATTAACACGGGTAATGGTGCAAACGTGGGGTTTAGGCTCGTCGACGAGAATAACCACCCATTGCCACCATACAGAAAAAAAGTTAACAATAGAAGCCCGACCCATTTTTCGTCGGAGCCCCCTCCGCTAAGTGCAGAAGACTTAACGCCGGTTACTTTTCATATGATAGTCAACTGCCAATATGCCAAGCTGCAAATTCTCCCCCACGATGGCAACGTAAGGATAAATTACGCCGGCGGCGCTGCCACTCCCGACAGACCCTGGAATCATAAGCCCATTTCTACTATGAGTGTCCTACCCCTGATACCGCATTATCAAGGCGGTGCGAATACTATCTTTACTTATTCCCAGTCGAGAACGCCTCGGACGACCGACGACGATAAGCCACCAGTAATACACAAGGATAAGATTAACCCCTCATCTTCTTCAAAAGTACCACTCCGATAGCAACAACTAATATCCAAATGTTGTTACCCACGAACTTTAACAATTCACCTCCTGCCTTTAAGGCCAAGGAAACAACCGAACCCAGCAGCCCAGGAAGACCGGCTGCCATCTTTTTTCCCAAGTCCGTCAGCCCATTGCCTAACTTCTTCACACCAGCTCCTGTAGCTTTAAGGGCAGATATGATTACCCCTACGACGCTTGAAACGGCGACTGCAAATGCTAAAGGTACCCCATACTTCAAGAGGGCCCTTTTTACCTTTTCCTTGGTGGTAAGCCCCAACTCCTTTTCCAGGTTGTCCTTTTGCGCTTGTAATTCCGCGACTCTTTCCTGAAGGGTTTCTGATTCCCTTTGAGCTGCCTCCCTTTCCTCTTCGGGACGAGTCTGGTCGTTGATTATTTCCTGCTGCCGCTCTATTTGCCCCTCCAGGTCTTCGATGGCCTGATCTCTTTGCCGGATTTGTTCTTCCTTAGTGTTAATTTCGGCAACCAACTGCCGCCGTTCCTCTAAAGAGCCGGTTATGGTGATATGCAAGTTTTTAGCTTCTTCCTTGCTCATATCCAGGTCTTTTAGAGCAAGATCGAAGGCGTGTCGGACTTGGTCTCTTTCGTCTAAAGCCGTTTCAGCTTCTCGCCTGAATTGCAGTATGACTTCGTTCTTGCCCTTGATTTCTTTCTTTTGAGCATCGGTTAGCTGCCGTATTTGTTTTTCGTAATTTGCTTCCTTTTCCTTCAACGTTTTTTGTAGTTCCTCGGCGTGTTTTTCTAGTGCGACCCTTTCATTCAGGGCTCCCAACCTTTCTAACGCACTTCTGGTAGCTAGTTGAAAGCCTCTTAATCTTGCCACGTTAACCTTGACCGAGCCATTTTCGTCGAAAAGGAGCTGTGGTTTCGTCCAGCGGTCTTTGTCGGGATATCTCATGTCTCTGACGCTTATGAGGACTTTGTTTCCGCGTTCTGTGAGTCTTATGCCGTCAGCATCAAGGCGGGAATAACGCATCCTTAGTTCTTCCATTGCCCACTCTACGGTTTCCCGCGCGGCTGCTTCCGGCTCGCCCATGTTTTGAAGCTCTATATGCTCACGCGGAAACGTGTACTCGCGTGCTTTGGGATGTCTTAGGGAATCGTCAGGTTGTTGGGTGGGAAGCAGCGGTTCTTCATCGCCGTCGTTGATATCAGCCTGACCTTCCTCAGTGGTGGGATCGAAATCCGTTTCTTTTACTTCCATTATATATGATAAGCTCAAAGTTAAACCCCAATGTATTACCTAAGCAGGTTGGCGGACTGAAAGCAGAACGCACCTTTCACCGGGTCACCTTTACTCCCAGCAGCGCAAAACCAGGGGAGACGTTGTACGTAGGCGTGCCCCGTCTAACAGACAACTTGGTGTTGGTTCCTGGGACTTTGGCTTTAAGGTTCGATCTAGCGGTACAACCAAGTACTGCGGACAAGCGCTATGTCGTCAATAACGCAGGTAGGAACTTGGTTTCCAAGATGCGCGTAAAGTTCGCCGGGGAATCATTGTTGGATTTGAATAGGTACGACTTGTATGCCACGTACAAAGATTTGTGGTTGACGGCGTTCGACCGTGAGCAGAAAGTAGAGCAGGGAATTGGAAGCGTTATTCTTCGTAAGCTTCGCAGCGACACCGACCCGGCGCCTACGGACTCCGGTGACGCAACCGCAGTAGCAGACGCAACAAGGGTAGTAACTGCGTACGGTACCAAATACGTTATCCCTTTGGACTTTGAAGTAATTACGAACCATGGCGTGTACTACCCCAGACAGTTATCCGAGTTACAGTTTGAAGTAACCTTGGCAGACACTACGACCGTCATAGGAGGAATGGACAGCGCAATTAGCGGAGCTGTCGATCCTTATTCTATCACTAACTTAGAGCTACAGTACGAAACCGTGTACAGCGAAGAGCTGGCCCGTAGCGCCGGCATGGAATACAGCTCCGGGAAGGCATTCCTTTACGACCACGTAGTGATGTATAAGACGTTTAGCTTCCTGGATAAGACGGATGAGGTTATTAACCAAAGTATTAACCTCCCCCGAAGAAGTCTCACGGGGTTGATGTTGGTGTTTGCCAAACCCTACGAGGCTGGTAAGCGCGACTCCGAAGCCTTTCACAACCCCAACATTACTAACGTCGGTGTGAATATCAACGGCGTTCCAAACAAGGTCTACTCGCAGGGAATAAAGCCCGCAGACGTGTACAGGGAGGCAATGCGCAAGTTTGGCGACCAAATTAGCCCCGAGGAATTCTTTAATGATAAGTATGCGTTATGGATTGACATGCGCACCATTAACGACGAAGACCTACATGGTCAGGGTTTACGTCTAGTAAATACGCAGGATGGTATAACATTGGAAATCAAGCGCACCAAGAATGCCTCCGCTGGCGACGGTGACAAAATAAACTGCTACGTCTTCGTCGTGTCTGACGCGCAACTGAGCGTAGAAATGAATCAGCTAAAGAGCGTTGCCTATTGATTCGTTCGCTGCGCTCACTCATCCTTTTGATAAAAAAATATCCCTTACGTATAATATGCTTCGCGTATTCGAAAACAACGAAACCAAACTGCAATGCATAGTGCAAGGCGATAAACTATACTTCAAAGCAAAGGAAGTGGCGCTGGCGTTGGGTTACGAACGTCCAAAAGATGCAATTAAGGTGCATGTTCGTGAAAAATATAAGGTAAAGCTTAGCGAACTTAGAGTGGAGGTGAATCGCCTCCCCTCGTATTCACAGCCTAATTCCCTGTATGTAACCGAATCTGGGTTGTATCAACTAATATTTAGCTCTAAGATGCCAACGGCAGAGACATTCCAGGATTGGGTCCTCGAGGACGTTCTCCCCGCATTGAGAAAGACAGGTAAGTATGAAATAGGAAGGCGGTTCGATAGTCCTAACAAGTTAGTCTTTAAGATCGAGAATGAGTTTGACCTGCATAAGAAAGTCGTGGACTACATACGTCGGTTCCACCCTATCCTATTGCTTGCACCAGGTCTTGGAGAATTACAGGACTCGGCCTCCAAAAGAATAGTATGTTGGCAGAAAGGTTACCAGGCAGGTCAGCCTGACATCTTAGTTCTTAATGCACATAAAAAATATAATGGGTTATGCTTGGAGTTGAAGACGCCAAAGGGTAACGGCGTATTGTCCGACAAACAAAAAGCGGTATTGACGCAATATGAAATGAATGGTTATCTTGCGATGGTTTGCAATGATTACGATCTGATCTGCAGGGAAATTGACCGTTACGTCGACGGCATTCGCATACCTTGTCCTGGCTGTGTTAAGGCTTTTAAGAGGCAGGAGACGCTGCAGACCCACCAAAGAATATTTCATAGGTATAATGATAGTTGAACAAACACACTGGGTCAAACTTACAAAATAAAAAATTATGTCATGTTTGAAGATATCAACCGATTGAGGTTAATCTTGACGCATGACAATGAAGAGAGTACTTTATGGGTACCTGACTGCGTGCGGAATACACACACATAAGAAGTTATGGTAAAGTGAACGGTCGATGGAAGTTTAACATCGAACGCCGCACCGACGCTAATCCATTATGTGATTAAGCGACCAATAAATTAATGCTCCGCCTACGAATGCGCAGGTGTGAGCGACGACTTTTTTATCACCTGCAATATTCATTCCAATCTTTTCTTGACGTATGAGCTATCAATGTCATAGGCGTTGATAAGAGGAAATTCCTCACTTGCTGGGAAAACCTCTTCGCAAACGGGGCACATGATTATACCATGCTTGTCTATTGCGTAATTATACGCGATACTAGCAGCCATGAGCACAGGTAGACCTATAAGGATAGCGTTCACAATCGTTTCAGATGACATATATATTAACTAATTAAACCATTTTTGGGTGGCTTTGTCCTTTGCATTTTGTTCGGCGGCCTTCTTAAAGACGTCTATGTAATGTAAGAGGGTCCTGGCTGTGTTAAGGCTTTCAAGTCACAGGAGACGCTACAAACGCACCGAAAGATATTTCATAGGTATAATGATAGTTGAACAAACACACTGGCGTGAATTAATACAAGGCATTTCATACAAAATAAAAAATTACGTCGTCTTCGAGGACATTAACCGTTTAAGGTTGGTCCTCTTAGACGGCAGCCAAGAGTACAGTTTGTGGGCTCCTGACTGCGTACGGTACGTACTGCAAGGCGAAGAGTACACTCACATACGTAGCTATGGTAAAGTCAACGGTCGATGGAAGTTCGACGTTGAAAGAAAGGCGGAGGCTAATCCATTGTGTGATTAGTCATCCTCATGGGCTTCTAGGTATTGGTCTGCTACGTCGGACCTCATTTTTTCTGACATGAAATTGATCGATATTGTAATCAAGGCTCCTCCTGTGAACGCTGCGATGTAAGGTAACATCATATATTAGACCATTCTTTTCGTATTGCAAGGTAATGGTCTAAAGGCTTGGGACCTTCGTACAGGCAACACCAAATATGTTGACCGCTGCGTTGACAACCACATTTATCGCAGATGCCGTCCCAGTGTTCTCGGTTCTCCCATCTTACTCCTTCGTAGTCGTCAAAGCATACGAAATCTTGGTCTATTTCTTTTTTACGCAGCACTAAAGCCCGGCTGGTTTCAAGGGGGCAACATCGCTCTGCTAAATCGCCGTGGGTTTCACAGACGACTTCTTCGAGGTGGTAACGTCGGCAGCGGTATTTATGCCAGTTCTCTTCAAAGAGGGGTTCATCGCATCGGTGGCAATGGCCTTTAAGGCAGACTCTATGCTCGCGGTGATATCGTAGGGCCTGTACGGTGGACAATTCCTTACCGCAGTCGCCACAAACAGTGTTGATGGTCTTTTGACAGACTTTCTTGGAAAGGTGGTATTGCAGTCGCTGCTTGCTACTAAAGGCTCTATCGCATTGCATGCACTTCATTATATATACCTCATTTTTTATTGTTAAATTGTTAAATGTCAGCAAGAGACAATTACGTAGATCTTATTTTTTATTGTTAAATTGTTAAAATACGGTAAGAGACGAATGTAGATTTCATTCTTTGTAGGAACTTAACGATGAAAGATATAGACCATTCTTTGACATCATCTGTGCAGCATTTAACAAAATAACAATAAAAAATAGACTATCCTTCAATGTCATCTGTGCAGCATTTAACAAAATAACAATAAAAAATGAGGTCTATGCTAATTCCTTTGGTGGAAATCAGTAAGACCTTCTTTACGACCTTTTCATCGAGCATCTTCTAAAGTCCTTTGTGCTTTAGTATCCGCAGGACACCAATGTCCAACGAAGTCTCCTTCAGAGAATACCTCATTACAGTGACGGCAGCTGCGTTTCTTACGAGGCTTTGGCGTTGGAGGGGTAGCGACTATGCAGTCAGCGGCTAATTCAGATGTAATGCAGTCCATATATATATATATATATATATATATATATATATATATATATATATATATATATATATATATATATATATATATATATATATATATATATATATATATATATATATATATATATATATATATATTCACAGAGGGTATCGCATGAAATCCTTAAGGGAATCCCTAGTCCAGCCTATCATCGTCCAGAGTGCAGCAAGCCTTTCTGTGCGCTTCAGACCGCACATTTCATCGTACAACTCCTGCACGCGCTCTTTTAACCGGTCTATCTCCTCCCTTTGCATTTCTATGGTGTCTCTTTTATCTTTTGCGTCGGCGACAATCCTTCTTACTGCTTCCACTGGGTCCATCTATATATGGACCCAGATCACATACCTTGTAACGCTCTGATAGTAGGACCCACCGGCTGCGGTAAAACGCAGTTCGTGGTAGAGCAGCTATTAGGACCCTTTAGATACCGCTTTGACTACATAGTGCTATTATGCCCCACCTACGTGAACAACCGCACCTGGACTGGTATAGGCGTGAACGATGACGACTTCTTCGTAGATATTTTAGATCCTAACGAGTTATCCAACCATTTGAAGTTCTGGCACAAGCAATTCCCTAAAGATACGCAGACTTTACTCATACTGGATGACATTGCCTGTGGGGACGACGTAAAAAAGCGTACCTCCGAATTAGTGAAACTCGCTTTCAGCGGCAGACACGACAATATCAGCGTTTGGTTGCTTTCCCAGCAGCTTACCAGTGTCTCTAAACCCTTTAGGGAAAACATAGGCTCTCTCGTAGTATTTTATACACCCAGTAAGTCTGACCTGGAAACCATCTTAAGCGACTATGGGGGTGAGATATCCAAGGAACAGTTACACGAATACATGCGGCATTTAAAGACGCACCAACATTCCAAGATGATCTTCTCTTTGAGGTTTCCGTATTCCATTAACATATATGGAGATTGAGCAGCTCTTAGATGAAGCCCCCACACAGTTAGATGAAAGTAACCTTAAGGAACAACTCAACATCCTTGTGTCTTCTGGGAAGTGTAAAGAAATGATAGGTAAGGAACTTACCCATGAGCAGGTTAATAAGCTGTCAGAAGATGAAGTCAAGAAGTTCCATAAGAGGTACGAGGCCGCCCTTGCAAGTAAGACCACGGACGCCGTAGCAGACTCCGCTATCCGACTTGCCACTAAATTGCTTGGACTTGCACTGCCCATAGACGACGTGGAGCAACTGCGGAAGGACATAAGCGAGGACTATGTCATCGCCCAAGAACTTAAGATAACCTGCGGGTGGTTGTCTTTGAAGTGCGGTAAGTTAATGGCAGTCGCCTCTGCGGCACTTCACGTAGCTCAGCATGTCGACTTGAAGGAGGTACTAGGTTCCTTTGGAACATCTTGGAAGGACTTCAAGAAGGACAGAGAAGTCGAAAAGGTCTTCCAGGCGGCACTTGCTGAGGTACCTAGTCAAGTACCTGCAAGTGACTTATCAAGTACTTAGTCAAGTCATTCGCGGGAATTACCCAGGTCGCCTCAAGTACCTAGTTAAGTCATCCTTAAGTACTTAGTCAAGTCGTCTTAAGTTACTTATCAAGTCCTTCAAGTCCTTAGATATAAATGAGTGAACCAGAATCGAAGGCGGAGGAAACCCCTCAAGTAGAGGAGCGACGAATCACCAAGGCTAAATCTCCAGGTAGAGTTGCCGCGGGAAAGAAGCTCGCAGAGATGAATAAAAAGAACAAAGCCAAAAAAGAAGAAAAGGTGGAGGAAGAAGAATCCTTTATTAATCCGGGATACGTCATTGGCGCGTTAGGAGTCGCTATAGCAGCAGGCAGCCTCTACTTACAATGGTGGGCAACGAAAAAGGTAGAACCACCAACGTATCGCGCACCTGTGGAGGTTAGAAAAAGTAAGATCCCTGAAATGGAGTAGATTTATCACCCGTGGCGACCTAAATTTTCCTTCTCGCTTTGTAATATAATGTCGACCGCGTTGTTGAAAACTGTTGAAGAAGCAGCTATTATTACTTCTATTGTTGCGGGTATTGGTTGGGTAGGTAAGAAAGTGCTCAAAGAAGACTTTACTGAAGACCCAAGCAAGAGCTTCGCTAATTTTGCTAAGATGACCGCTGCCGTAGGCGGGGCTATCATGGCAAAGAATTACCTACAGAAGGAAAAGTACCTACCTAACATATAAATGGCTAGCTTAGTCGCAGGTGGAGTTATTACAGCTTTAGCATTTATAGGGGCTAATTATGGTGGTAGATATCTGGATAAATTAGTTAGCGGTGATAAAAACGCAGAATCTAACGCTGAGAGGAAGAGGCACGACTTAGCGCTGGAGAAATATCAGCGAGATGTTGCAGCTTGGAATGAAAAAAGACAAGCCTACAGGGATTGGTTGGACAAGAACTACCAAGATAAGATACAGGCTGATAAGAACTTTGAAAATACAGACTACGCCTTTAAACTCTATGCACAGGTGCACCCCGACTTTAGAATGAGAAAGCCCCAGTTTAAGAATTACTACCAGCCTTCTAAGAAACAAAAAGACAATGAGCTGGTATTTGTAGGAGTCGCAGGGCTGGCAGGAGGCGTGGCCTTGGCGTATTTTGCTTGACGCAAAGCATGAGCGTCTAATATATAATGATCGTCTTTTTGGAAAGCGACAAGAATAACTTTACCACTTATCTGAATCCCCCTATCAAAGCCTATAAGGTTCAGCTGGTTAGTTGCTCTTTGTACAATTCTTGGTATAATTTAGTCAATGGTATGGTCACCGTGTATAAGGGGTCTAACAATTACCAAGGCGTAATGCTACCCGATGGACATTACACACCAATCACCCTTGCTAAGGAGCTCGCCAAGCGCGGTTATACTCTCACCACAGGATTACCACATGAAATGACCTTCAAACATAATCTTCCTAACAATTTCTCGGTAACCCTAGGAAAATACGATGCATTAGGATCTTTACTAGGTGTCTCAGGCAAGAAAATTACCAACACAGCCATACCTGTGAAATGGAAAGTCGCATCCTCTTATGAAGTCTATTGCGATTTGGTTCATAGTTACAACAATGGAAAAAAGTCTTCTCTTATGTCCAAGTTTCTACCCAAAGGTAATCCATTTGACCTGGTAGAATACACTCCCATTTCTTTAAGCTATGATTTATCTAATTTGGTAGAAAGCATAAACATCACCATTAAGGTGGACGGAGAGACGGTGGATTTTAACGGACGTAAGATCAATCTTGTCCTATCCTTCGCTTGAATCAAATTTATATAATGGGCCGCGTAGAGGACAAACTCAAAAGGATTTACTATGGACCGGAAGGCTATTGGAGAGGAGCGTCAGCTATCAAGAAACTCGCAACCGCGGCCAGGGTATCAGAAAAAACAGCTAAGAACTGGTTAAAAAAACAAACCCTCTGGCAGGTTTATCTTCCCGTGCCTAAGTACATTCCCAGGTCCAGCTTCACCGTAAATACCCCCAATGAAGTTCATCAGGCGGATTTGCTTTTCTTACCGCACGACAAGGTGCGAAGAAAGACCTATAGGTACGCTTTGACCGTAGTCGATATCGCAAGCAGATATAAGGACGCCGAACCCATAACCAGCAAGGATTCTGGGGAAGTCGCAGAAGCCCTAGATAGGATTTATAAGCGCGTTTTGAAATGGCCTAAGCTACTGCAAGTGGATGCGGGGACAGAGTTCATGGGCGTGGTTACTAAGACCCTGAAAGACCACAGCACTAAAATTAGGAGAGCCGAAGCTGAGTACCACAGGGGTCAGAGCATCGTCGAAAGATTCAATAAAACCCTGGCCGAGCGTCTCTTTGGGTACCAGTATTGGAAAGAGCTGGAAGATCCCTCCAAACGCAACAGGGAATGGACCCAGAGGCTCCCCCAGGTCGTCGCGGCCTTGAACAACGAGGCGGCCAGGGCTACGGGAATAAAACCCAAGGATGCCATAAAAAAGAAACACGTGGAACACAAGTCCTTCATCAGAAGTTCGAGGGCGGTCTTCCCCCAGGAAAAAAGATTAGGCGATGTCACGGTTCGATATCTCTATGAGCCGGGTGAATTAGAAGGAGGATCCAAAAGAGCTACGGATCCTAATTGGTCTTTGGAAACTTACCAGATCCGAAGCGTAATAGCTAAGAAGGGTCAGCCCATCTTGTATCATCTTCACGATGGTCCCACGCGTGGGTTCGTCAAAGAAGAACTGCTTATCGTGTAATGTCCGAATGCTATCGTATGCACTCCGTCATCACACATCCATCGCTTACCGTCAAATGCAGACAGTGACACCTTCTCCTGCGTGACGTTATGTATCTGATGACCATAGCTGCGCAGGCTGTTCATTTTATGTCGCTGTTCCTTGCGTGTTCGTAATACGTTGAGGTAGGACTCGTGCGTAATGTCCTTCTTAACCACGTACTTTTTTACGCCTTTAGCTTTCTTTTCTACACCGTCCAGCTTTAGCACGCTGTACATCTTGGGTTTCAGGCCCACGTATTCCACGATGGGTTTTCCTTTCATCTCGTCCTTCATTTTCCCGATTACTTTCTTGTTTTTAGGGGAGTAAAGAAAGTGATCGCGTGGGTAATCACTGGTGTCGTATTCATCGATGTCGGGGAGGCAGTCTTTGTAAACGTCTTCCGTTTGCACTTCTAGTATCAAGGAATCGGTGTCGGTGTATAAGAGGCAGCACTTATCACCGTATTTCGGTTTTAGCTTGTCGTAGTAAAACTCATACATGAGCAGCTTTGATAGGTCTAACACTGTAAACCCTGTGTATACGGGTTTATTCAGGAATAAATTCGCTTTCTTCATGTGAATCACGTAGAAGTTTAACATTTCTACGTATCTAACGAATCCAGGCTGTGACACGTATGCTTCTGCTTCCTCTCTGGTGCTGGCTATCTTTATGCTTACGCGCTTGCGGATGTTCTCCATTGTCTTTCCGAATACGCTGTTGTTCATCAGTTTAAAGAGGTTTTTCTCGAAGTCATTTTTCGCTGCGGTACGCTTTTGCGTGTTAAAGTCAATGTAGGGGCGCATCCAGGGTTCCTGCGTGAATTTTAGGACTCTGTGGATCTTCTCTACGCGCATTCCGTGTCGCACGTAGAACTGCAGGTTGCGGTAATGTACCACATACTTCTTCTTATCCATCAGGTTCATAGTTAGTTTCCTGTACGGTTTGTAACCAGGGCACATTTGCTTTTGCAGCGGACTTAGCTGCTTAAATGGTATCTCTATCGCTTCTGGTGCTAAGGGGAACTCATTGTGTTCGTCGTGCAGGCGCTCTGGGTACTCCAGATCCACTTCTAAGACGTAACCCTTGTCTTCCTCCTTTCCTACCTGCATGTAGAAGTCTATCGGCTTCACTGGATCCCATTCGAAGTCTCTCACAGGTAGGTACTGTGACATTGCCCAACCATAAAGGTTATTCGCATCCAGGTAGTAAATGTATGTGGTTGGTTTCTCTGGGTCGTGCTCTACTAAGAGGTTGTTTGCGCGGGCGTAACGTCGGCTGGGTCCGCATACACCACCACGAATACCGTCTTCCATAAACCGATACATGTCGTACTCCGTTAGGAGATCCAACTGCGCATTTGTCTTCTTTAACAAAGCACTCCAGCTGAGCCCAGGAGCTGTGTAGAAATTAGCGGGATCCAATCCGTAATATTCCATAGCCATCTTTCTGAAGCTTTGGAAAACATCTGCAAGCAGCACTACGTCAGACCTTAGGTAGATGTCGTGGTAGTCACCCATGTTCTCACAGGAGTACTTTTCCCACACGTCTAACGCATGCTGGTACTCCTCATCCTTTATACCAGACTCGTTTAGGGTGCTGTAGAAGCGATCTTTGGGTGGTAGGGGTTCTTTGAATCGATCCCAGGAGTCCATGTATTCGTATGGGTAGACTCCTTTCCTTTCCGCGCCGTATTGACTGGAAATGGGAAAGTTGGTGTTATACTTTACGAGGTTTGCTAAGGAGTCCGCCATAAACTGCTGCGAATCTAAGAACTTTAGCTTACCCACAGTTACGGACATGTAGCGCTCTTTGTTGTTGGGTATGCATTTGACGTCGGAGCCGTCTGTTCCTTGTAGTAGCAAATGGGAGTCGTAACCGCGGAGGTTGTGAAAGAATACAGGTATTTCCATTTCTGGGTCTACTTTGATATTACATTTCCAATGAGCCGCACCTTTGTATTTACCTGTTACGTGACAATGATCCCTAACCTTATCCACATAGAAGTCCTCAACGAATGCTTTATTACAATGAATGCAATGCGTGGAGGGCTTTCCCGGCTTCTCACCTTTCTTAGCATACCTACCACACTTAAAATGAGCTTCTCCTAAATACTTTCCATTTTCATCCCACGCTTTCTTGGCTTGTCTTCCAAACTGAAGAAGCGTATGTTGACATATGTAACATTTCTTTGCCTTGTGAAATTCCTCCTGGTTTTCTTTGTTGAATTCCGTCTTCTTTGGACGTCTCAATTCTTTCCTAATCTCTTCTTCCTCTTCTCGCAATGCTTCTAGGAACTCACTAGCTGCGTTTTTACCTCGGTAAATTACAGGGGGGTCAGCATTACCATCTGATCTGACTACTATGTAACCAAAGGAGCAGATCTCATGTAAGCCTAACTTATTTGTAGCACCACTTTTCTGCTCTTCTTTAGTTATCAGCGCTTCAAAGTCTGCATAAATCACGTAAGGTACTTGCATCTGCTTTTTATGGTCTGCATATGAAAGCTCTTTTTCGGTGGGTATTTGAATCCGTTGCGCTACTTCTTCGACTCCGCGGCATATCTCATCGTGTTTCTTTAGGGCATTTAAGGATGTAAATGACAGCAAGCAGCAGTCACAGAAATACTTTTTACCTTTGTGCTTAGTATGTCTGTAGAATAGTCTGCTAATGTGCTTAACCCATGAGTAGTGTCCGCCGTGGTAGAAGAGATGTACGCGCTCTCCTTTACTTTTTGACAGAACTAACGGCACTATCGTTTGATCTCTGACTCCATAAACGTTAATGGCTAGGTCATTTTCCTGCTCAAATATGGGAATGTCTATCAACTGCATTGGGAACTCTACGCCTTCCCACTCCAAATCGTCTGTTGGATACTTACTTGTCCTACATGGATCCTTATCTGCTGGATACAGTGCTGATCGTATTGCCCACATGAAACATCTGTTATCATCATTCTTTACGTTTACGATAGCTTTCTTCCTTTCTACCCAAGTTGGTAGAGGTACGTAACTCCCTCCTCGTATTGGTACGTACCTTGCCATACTTACCTCTATTCCTTCGACCTCCTCTATCGTCCAGCCTGATCCTTCTTTCGTGTAGTTGGATAGCGACTCCATTATTACTTCTAAGGCTTCACTAAGTGACTTACCCAAATTCGTGGATTCTAATATCACTAAAGACTTCGATCGCAACATTGCTGTCGTCATTACCTCGTCTTTTGACAAACTTACTTCTACCATTATACTCGCTTTCAGGGCTCCTAATTCTTCTATACCTTTTCGGAGAGTCCTTTTAATTTTCTTTTCTGACTGACGCCAGAATTGCCTAACGTCAATCTCACCGTTACCGGGTATTGACACCGTGCTGAAGTTGCTTTGGGATTCCATCTATATAATAGAATATATTTAATACCTAATTCCAAGCACTTTTCAAATCGTCGTAGTCATAATTACAATCCTGGCAATGCCAATACAATTTAACCTTAGTCTCAAACTTCTTACCACATCCACAATCATAGCTGCTCATACATTTCGTCTTCATCTTTAAATGCTTCTTCAAGTCCACTTCTTTCTTAAAAGTTCTCTTACAATCTTCGCACTCCATATATAGACTAACATATTTTACATAAACACGGGATGCGGGTAATCGCGGTACGAATCGAGGGGGGTACTTTAGACGGGTAATCCTCCGGTGGTCGTTGCGCTGGAACCCCCATCCCCTATACTACTACTTTCCAACCAGTCATAGTATGTAAAGCTAGACTACAACATAATAAATTATTATTACCCTGTAAAACATCTCTCCTCCAATCTCCTCACACTGGAGCTCTATTTGATCTTGGGCTAGATAATAATATACTACAAAACACCAAGTTTTTTTTTCCTTTTTATTTGAACAAATCCTTCCAGAAGAAAACACTAACACTATTTTTTGAATATTGAAATAAAAAGATACCTTACTGAAGCTGACAAATAGATAGCTCTTTCTTTGGACCATAATTATACAATTTCAATAAATCTCTTTACTTGATATTAAGAAAATAAATATAAATCAAGAATCAAAATGTACTGTAAATATTAAGTTCTGGAAATTACAAAATTTAATATATGCTACATTTTTGATTATTTCTAGTGCAACTGTGATGAAGATATTTGTCCAGATATGTTTGCCAAAGCTTTATGATAGCTTGGTTCTCTCTGCTTATATCTGGATTTTATCTTTCATTGTCTATATCTTAGTACCTAATGCATCATCAAGTATAAGTTATTTGAAGAATCAATATTGTTTCAGCATCTTTTTAGTCCTTTGAGTCAAGTCCGATGTTTATTTTTTCTGGGATTTTTTCCAAGTTAGAACACCAACACTACTATGCTAACCCTACCAGCAATGTCATTTTTCTATTTATCTTTTGAGTCATCCAGGGTCTGTTTTACAAGTTGATTCCTTGACTTGCGCTTTACTCGTGCAAATGGGCCGACCTTTGGGTCTGTAATAAATTCATATATAACTTTACTCCAGGAATGATAGTGAGGTAGTTTGTCGTAATACTCTGAAGCAATCTTTTTGACCATAGGAAGTCTTGAACCAGGAACACTAGGAAAGTCGTGATGTTCATTGTGGTAGCCAACATTGAAGGTCACAAAGTTCAAAGGACCATAGTAGGAAAAGGTCTCGTACCCCTCTGTGAACATGTAATGCTCGGCAATGAAGTGCCCTGCCACTGGGTGGAGGCCCATACCAAGGAGTGAGGAAGCAATCAAGTACACCAGCGACTTGCCACCCAAATAATATAGAACTACAGCATCTGTCACAACCTGTAAAACAAAATTGATCGCCTCAAGGCTGGTGGGTGGTTTGGGATTGACGAACATGGGACGCAGAGAATAAAAGAATGGCTGCATGATCACCCATAGCAACTTGGTTATGGTATTAAAAAACATCCTGGCTTCAAACTCTGTCGGCAGGTCAACATCAAGTTCCTCATCTCCCTGGTAACGATGATGCTCTAGATGATACTTCTTGAATGAAATAGACACTGGAATGCCTATTGGCAGGTTGGCAAAAAAGCCAAGTAGTCTGTTGTACATTGGCTTTGAATGTCCAAATGCGAGGTTGTGAGATATCTCATGAATAGCAAGTAACAATGCATGGTTTATCACAGCACCAGCAATGTATGCTACCAAAATGAGCAGCGGCCAGGAGAGATCCTTGGCTATGTACGCTAGTAGGAATTGTAGGACCACCAGAAATGCCACTTGATATTTGAAATTTGGGTCAAATCCCATAAGCTTCTTGATCTCAGGATATTTAGCTGAAACCAAAAATTAAAAAAATTAGAATGATAAGCTTTTGGCTGACAGCACAGTGTTTGACCTGTCCACCATTTGGGCCAAATGATGAGAATAAAAGACTTTTATCAGCTTTTAAAAGTCCAATAATTCCATAGAATTATACAAGTGTACTATTTGACATTTCAGACCTTTATTTCATTCCCTTACCAATGTTTTCAATACTATGAACTGTTGGAGGCAACAGTCGCAACAGGGAAATTGGGCAATTGACCTCCATCAATCTAATAAATTGGTCGGAATCTTTACATACTCTGATTGCCGGAGAGTATCCTGATTCAATACATTATGAAATTCAAAGATAAAACATGTGCAATAGTTAAGATACAATGGAGGAAATAGTGTGAATCTGAAATTCACAGGATAAAACATTGTATAAAAATAAAACCAAATATCCACATCGAGAAAAAATTATTAATTTCAAAAAATATTTCACATTTGTCAACACATAGGTTATTATATAAAACGATTGAATAAAATATCTCTTGGTAAATTCTGAGACTCTAGGGGGAGAGTTACATAAGCTTATGATACGTATGCATGAGAAATCCAATTTTAGAATTAAATATTTCTTACGGTTTAATATGAAGTGACTATAACTTTTATGACTTAGAAAGAAGGAGATCCCTCGACAAGAATCTATAATATTTCTGTGAAATTATAAGGTGGACCATGTCAAAATCTGGATCTGAAACGACTGTAATTTATACGCCTTCAAATCAAATCCATACTGGTGAAATATCTAAAGAAACCAACGTTTAGAAATATCCCTAGCTAACACATATTGTGAAAGTCATGTTTGAGAGATCATAAGCACTACGGCCATGATGCATAACCAATCCAACCATCCATAAATGCTCAAAGTCGTGTTACTGAATTTCAAACGATTACGAAACAGTAAGTACGCCGGCTGGACTTGGCAAGTCCTAGTTTTCGAAGGATGTTTTCTTGAAAATTCCACCTCGCATTCCCACATAACTATCACTTTTGCAAAGAATCCCATTAGCCCTAGCTTACCCAGTATTTCTTTTCGTCTGCTCGCATGGGGTTCTTCAGTATATGACCATTCAAAGTCGGTCCTCGAGACCTGGCCGCCCATTTTGTAAGACAACTGTAAAGAAGAGGACGAAGAAAGTCCAATGAAGAAGGCTTGGCTGCGTGAATAATAAATGACAGCTATCAATCATTTATATTGTGCACGCTGTCAAAATGAGCACGAACTATATATCCATGCTATAAATGTTCAAGGTAATATATTACTAATTTGGACTTTTATTATAACATCTATTCGCGATCGATCTAATGATTATATTGGTGATTTTCCCCAAGAACATAGATGACAAAAGCCGAATTTGGGCTACCTTTGGAGGACGACAAACTGAGTTGCATAACGAACGTACACGTACGCGGTGTTAAAAATGAGAAAGAATGCGAGAGCCCCTTTTTTTTCGGAAAGAAAAAAAAAACATAAAAGGTTTACAAACCCTGAAAAAACGTTTTGTTATTCAAATGCCGCACCATATCGCCTGATTATTAGGGGTCACCTAGCTTGACCTGATTTGTATATCTATCGGACCATGGATACCGCTTGCCATGTGTTTCATGGCTGTTGCCATATACAATATAGTCGACTGTGTGGACGTTGGTTGTCGTGTGTGTCGTCCATATAGTCGCTGCTATGGTATTACGTACGCCAGCATTCACTGCCGTCCGTGGCCGTATGGCCGTGTGAGTTTTTTTACAGCCATATAGAATCTACCCTATATAATTTTTTCAATACTGGAACTAAAAAATGTAGAAATTTAAAAATTGGCTTACAAATGGGTTTTAAAGTGAAGCCAAGATACATACGGGGGAACACTAGAACCCGGGTGGAGAAGGACCCCATAAAATACGATAAATTTTCAATTTTAGTGAAAAAGTCACTCCTTCATGGTCTTACGCTTAGCTCACATCTAGTGAAAGGACCTTTGAAGCTCCTAATCAAATCTTGAAGCATATTCGTCCATTAATTGTTTTGGTCTTTTATTTATTTATTTGTTTTGTTGGAGTTGACCAAAATATATAACTTCTCGAAGTTGAAAAAGTTCTTCTCAATGAATGATGAATGTGAAAAAGTAGCTCACTCATCGGCTGGTGCTCAGCTCACTTCTAGTGAAAGGACCTTTCCGGTTGAAGCTCCTTTTCGCCGACTCCTAAGCCATATTCTTCCACTAAGTTTCTCTATAACTATTTTTGTTTTTTTTCTGCATTGATCAAAACATATAACCTTTTAATTTATGAGAGGCCATTTCAAAACCGTAAAGTCGAAATCTGGTGTCTAAGTTGAATCAGAACAAGCGTAGAAAAGGGGTTAGGCTCCCTGTGGTATATTTCGCCTTCATCACACCACAGGCAGTCCATACGTTTAAACAGACAATAATAAACACATACATACAGATGTCATACATACATATATATATTCGAAAATAAATAAATATCACTACTCACGTTTTCTGTCTTCACTTGGATAGCATTGATGCAGGGATACTGTACAGAATATCCATCCCTTTGGAATAAAGACTCCTTTTTTACTCTTTGCGCGGTATCATAGTAACTGTACGCCGCTCTATTTTCTGTTTTAGCTTGGTATCTCGCATGACCACAAGTGAGGAGTTTTCGAACGTCTTTTGAGAATCACTGTCAGTGATAAAGACTAAAAGAAATGGCAAAAAAGTGGAATAGATTCAAAGTTTCTCACGCAGTAGCCTTGACCATTTCCTTCTCATAAACACCATATTTTTGATCGATTTCTAAAAATAAGTGCGTCAAAGCAATTTTTCTAGTAAGGTTAGACTTTTGACCATGATTTTTGAAGTTGAAATGCTTAAGGAATGTTATTGTCGATCCCACACTCCACCTAAGAAAAGTCCAATCCAAGGGGTTAATCCAGATTGGGATTTTCCACAATTTTGGATTTTGAGGTAAAAACTATCAAATTCTAAAAGAGCAAGTGAAATAGGTATCAATGATGCAATTTGCTTTGTGTTTGTCTAAAAAGAAATGGTTTTACGAGCATCAAAATAAATTTACCCACAACACAGTGTACACCTTTACAACACACCTTCCCCTCCTTCAAGGAACTGGGTGCTACATTGAAAGGTTGTCCTCCCTCCACAAACCTAGACCAAGCAAAATTATATTCAACATGATCTCTCTTTTGAGCTGCACTGTGACATTGATCTGCATGGTATCGAAAAAATTCTAAGGACTATCCGAGTCCGATTTCTATATATAGTATAGAATGTATAATCGGAATATTTTGTTATCCCCTATCTTTGCGGCGTTCAAATTTCACTTTCCCCATTACGCTAGAATATTGTGAATACACCTTTTAGGAGCACGGCACGGCACGAATGTAACTAGTGTAGTTTCAAACTTAGTTTTTATCCTCTCAGACAAGCTGATAAGTTGTAAGATTTTGTTCATACCAGAAGTGGTAAAAATTGAAAAGATGGATTCCAAATGGTTCAAAGTCAAACCAAGATACATAGGGTGGAAGACTATATCCCGGGCGGAGAAGGACACCATAAAATACAGTAAATGTATGTAATTTGGTCTGTGAGGGGCCCGTGATATGCACTCTACGCCCGCGATGTAGTCTTTTTTCTTAAAACACACCATTCAATTACAAACTAAGCCTGTTATTCTTTATCCTTCCAGTTGGCTGTATCATGAAGCAACTGTACACGATACGGAGGCTGATTAGGAAGGATTTCTAGCCGTTACCGTCTTCATGGACGAAGCGATAAACAACAAGTTTGATAAGAAAGTTTAGAGTCATTTTATGTCGATTATGGTTTTCTATACAGAGTCAAGCATTATTAACGCCCTATACTCAAAGACACCGTTTAAAATAAAATAAAAAATTTCAAACCAGGGAAACTGCATGGGACCACCCTTAGCAGAAGATTACATGTTTATACTGAGATACCATCATTTATAGCAAGTAAAGGTTCGAGTTCAGTGGGCAAGCGATGCTGAGTTAATACCAAATTATTTGCTGTCAACCCCTGAGCCACTTTGCAAATGTCCGCTAAATATAACGCGCAAGGGTCTGCAGAACAGAGTTTATTCCTGCGAAGAAAACCGGCTAAGAAACAGAAAGGAGAACCATAAACAAGGAGGAAGGTAGTTTAGGGAATGACAATCTCGAGCTCTAGTAATCCGACTAGGGAATATAAAGTGTCCCTTTCAAAACTGTCATCCTATAGCGGGAGGGGTACTACTATACCTAGCCAATATCAAAATATGCAATTTTTTGAATAAATAATCTTCCAGTATCAAAACATGCAAAAATACGGCAACATTTGTTTTGGTAATTACCACTAAACAAAAATACTCCTTGTGCACGAGTGACAGAACACAAATCAAACTGTGAATAAATGTAACGCACGCGAGGATCAACACCTGAGTCGTAAAAAATGCACGTTTTGCATAAATAAAAATTAGCATGGCGATACAGTGAAAATAGTAAAGCTTACACACACACAAATATATATAGTGAGCCGGGCGAAAAAAACGGTAAAGCAATAATGCAAATAATGCTTCAGTACAAGTGTATACGAATCTTATGGAGTAATTATCTTCAACAGAATTCAAAGCAACCAAAACATGTGCGTGCAGGACAAAGTCATGAAGCATATTTGTATGTTTTAAAACCAATTAAAGCAATTAAACCATTAACAACATTTAGCTTGACATAGAAATAAAACATTTAATGGTAACACAAACCTTACCTATTTACCGATATTTTTTACAGACTGTAAGGAGGAGTTCTCTGAATTCAAACTTACTGTTCAGCCTTGGAAATAAAAGCCGGAGTGCGAAGAAACGTACAATCCGTGCCGCAGCTAGTCTCCCCCACAGCCGCTTTCAGTGTCGTCACGCTACACTTTCTCCCCTGAGTAGCGGCTGCTTACCCGAGCACAACATTCCTTTCCTATGAATTAACCAATCACGGCTCAGTTCTCGAAAACCAGGAACCATTCGCGCCATATGGAAAGCACGATGCGTCGAAGGCTTCGAAATAGCAGCTAAGAAATTTCGCATCAAACAGTTTAATGATCATCAGAAAGACGCTATACGAAAGATTTTACAAGAAAAACTAGATTTCTTTGAAAATCTGCCTACTGGATATGGGAAATCGCTCAAAGGAATAAAATATTGGCGCTCTAGAGTATAGCCCAGTAATTTCTTTCGAGACAAGCTCGAGGACTTTTTGAATAACAGGAGTTCGGAGTTCAAACTGCTATAAAACGCGACGTTAGAAGGTTGGCCATAAGATAACGCTTTAGCTAACGATTCGTGTTCACTTTTCACGACGTTTCTAACAGTGTGAACAAAACAAAACAAAACAACTTTTCTAACAGTATCAAATTGAGCTAATCCTCGCAGTATACGAGAAGTAAATACCAGAACTGTGAGCATTCAGAAGTTTACAATGAATAACCGTGGAAGTCAACGGTGTGACAGTGTCAGATTTAAAAGTTATCTAGCCTTTTTGTGATTTTCTTGAGCTTAATACCTTGCATTCGTTGTTTAAAATGTGATCTGCGCGGCTCATCTTCTTCGTTTATTAGAAATACTGTCAGACTTTATATTCGAATTCAATCTCTTAAATCTTGAGTCGTCTCATTTAACTTCCAAGAGTCTAAATTACGCTTTTTAAAAAAGTTTTCCAGTTTCTTTTTGCTTCTAATATTTTGGTACGAGCTCGATAGTAAGTACAAACTCGAATTCACTGTCGGCCGATTAAACAATGTCGATAGCTAAACTTATAAAAATATAAATATTTTCTTTCTTTATGAACAAAGAAAACACTTAGTTCCGTCTCCAATAATATTTTTTCTAGTATTAAACATTTAACAATAACAAATTCAATTTTAATTTCCCAAAGATTTTCTCCAACTTCCACTCAAATGCGTCTTAGAATTATTTCTCTAGTCTCGCGAATGTTTACAAGTTGTCAAATTCGAAACGTTTTGATTGGTTCTTGAAACACAATGACCCTTATCTAATTGGTTGAACACAAACAATAGGAAAGGAATGTTGTGCTCGGGTAAGCAGCTGCTAGTCAGGGGAGAAAGCGTAGCGTGACGACACTGAAAGCGGCTGTGGGGGAGACTATGCCGCAGCAGGCTTGAAGTGGAGTGACTGATATACTAATATGCTAATCAGTTCTCATTCATTCTCTTTTGAGAGTAATAACTTAAACAAAAAAACATTTTAGGGCTATTCCTAAATCAGGTTTAGGGATAGTCCTCGGTCAAGTTAAGGGATACACTTAGTTCAGGTTAAAGGCTATGTATGGCTATGCATGGCAATGTATGGTTATATTTGGCTATGAATGCTCATGGGTAGCTATGTATGGCTGTGTACCTATGTATGCGTAAGTATACCAATTTATGGCTATTTACACCTATGTATGGCTATATACGGCTATTTATGCCTATACATGTCTATACTGTCTATACATGGCTATGTATGGCTAGGGATGTCCATGTACATGTAAGAGGTGACCATGTATCTCCATACGCGGTCATGGACGGTAGTGAATGGCTAGCGAATACCACACGAGCGGCGACATGGACTACACACATGACAATAAGCGTCCACACGGGCGACTATATTACTATATGGCATCCATGAGCACATCCCCTTGGCGAGGAGACTGGTACATAGAAAGATATTCCGCCATCTTGATTTCATAACCATGTTCACTGTAAGAAGAATCTTCGCTCCTAGAATATTATCACAGCCCTCTAGCTCAGCGTTATGGCTTCGTTTAAGACAGTTTAGTGATCAGGCTACGAAATGGACTGATGAAGAACTTAAAAAGACTGTCAAAAATGATAAAGTGGTGGTGTTTATGAAGGGGGTTCCAACACAACCCATGTGTGGATTCAGTAACGCAGTAGTTCAGATTCTTCGCATGCATGGAGTTGAGAACTTTGCGAGTTACAATGTACTTGATGATGAAGAGCTAAGACAGAAGATTAAGGAATTTTCTCAGTGGCCTACGATACCGCAAGTCTACATGGATGGCGAGTTTGTTGGAGGTTGTGACATTTTGTTGCAAATGCATCGAGATGGAGACTTGATCGAAGAGCTGAAGAAGGTTGGAATCAAATCTGCTCTACTGGAAAAGGAGGAAGAGAATGATAAAGAGAACAGCTAGTTTTGTGCATTTTCTTAAAAGATATTGAGTTGGCAAGATAGAGTTGATTGATCCCGTTGGCTTTGCAGTTTACCAACAGTCACATGACTGTATAGCTGGACGAAAGATTAAATTTCATCTGCTAACAATAACTTGTGAATGAATAATGACATGTTGAACAAAATCATTTTTAAATAAACTAAATTGCTCCTATAATGTCAAAGCAAGCAAAGTATTGAGATTCAGTGTTGTATAGAGCGTTTTCACGTGATGTCACAGCGACCATGTTGGTTTACCAAAACAATAAATTTTCTTTCCTCAGGGAATTGAACTTTATTTTTATGCAAATGTGCAGAAAGTTTCTAATGTTTGATACACCAACATGGCTGGCTTGTCACCTTGTGTGTAGAAATGCTTTATGGCAATACATCATGTATGGTAAGCCTTTTTTATTCATGCACTAACCAGAGATCCATTGGCTGATGACACGAAGCAACTTGTGATGAGCTTGTCACAACAGTGTTGCTAGTAAATATGAAGTATTACTAGAACCTTTTACGCATGCTAATAATATGCAGAAGCACCCTGAGCCTCACAATGATGCAACACAAAAGTGGGTTAATTAACATATCCTTTGTTTTTAGAGGCTTGGTGTGTTTTTGCATATAATTCAAGCTTTAATGTAAAGGCCCTATTGCTTGTGCATATTTGTTTGGGAAGGGCAAGGCGAATCATAACTGGCAGTTGATCAAGTTATGAGATGGGTTGAGATGGGGAAACTTTGTGAAATTCAGAAATTCTACCATTTTTATTCTACACATTTTAATCTACACATGTTGTACCATAGAACGTACTTTTCTTACTATAGAATGGACCTTAATAAACGAAAAGAACACATTCGTACACAATGGAGGCTAAGACTGAGCAAAGGAAATAGGAACTCATATTAAAGTACTTTTTCAGCCTTTTCTATAATTTTATTTTGGAATGGAAAGATGTATTTTCATTTTACAATAGACACTCATGGCTGTGAACATTTCCCATTTGTGTTCTAAGACTTTTTCTCTGGTTTAGTTCTATGTCATAACATTTTCTTTCAACACTTTTTAGAATTACAAAAAGATTCATGATAATGTACAGATTGATACATAAGGACCAATTATTTTGTCCTGCCATAGGTTGCTGTCATATTCTGAATTACAATATATAACCCTGATTAAAATGTACAGTTAAATCAAAGAGGTAATAGTCCCTTTTCTTACTTGGTATATACGACTGTGTTTAATGACTGGAGACTCATCTGCACATGCTTAGCCTTGTTTATCAATTAAACCATTTGCAAGTTGAACAATACTAATGTTTTCTCACTGACTTTTAATGGTATCTGTGGATGGGTGACTTAATGAGGCTAAAACCTCAGATCTTCAAAAACAGCAATATGCATGGAATGCAACACTGGTTGTAACTGTCAGTCCCTCTTAGAAACCCCACTACTATGGACTACTGTTTTTTTGTCCTGATAATATATATGTATGCATTCAAACATATATAGTGTAATACAATGGTTGGTGACTGGTCTCCCAAATTAAATAGGGGTTGACTGTAGATAGTAGAGTTTTTGGAGCAGGCTCTAATGTAATTTTCGATATAAAAGATGAGCAATTCAATAACCGTATTTTTCATTTAACTTGGTACGACCATCACCACTTTGATCTGTAAAAGAATCATTAAGATAAATGTTATTTTCTAAGAATGTGTCATGATGTGTGTGTAATGTAGTTAGTTCCTGAGTGTTAAGAGTGGCATAACAGTAGTGCAATCACCTAGCATCTCAAGGGACTTGGGTTTCATTCCCAGACTCAGCATTGAGTGTGAGTAGAGTTCATTAGCTCTCTCCCTCGATTGAAGGCTTTTTCTTTGGGCTCCCCAATTTTTAGTCTCCTTTGCATCCACTGTTAGTGTCGTCAGACAGCAACATGTGTGATATGCAAGAAGACTTAGGGGAGCAAGCATTGTGTAACAACACTTACAGCAGCTGCGTAGGAGAATACCCATTTTTCTGAGTTATCTGTGCCTGACTATGATCAGCCCAAGACACTGTTTCAGGGTAGCAATACAATTTCAAAGAATTATCTCTAACAAAAAGAGAATTAATAAGATTATTGTGTGCCCCGTATCTGTCAGTATAGTTATTTCTGAGCATACACTGTCATCAGAGAGCAGTTTCTCTAGGGATCATAGTGGAGATACAGTCAATTCTTAGTCTGTACCCTGTATATAAAAAAATCCCATCCAGTTTTCTTCATACACGTAGAAGTGAGGAATAATTAACTAATGCTATCTTACCAGTGGGTGGGATCCAATCTGAATAATTCTCATCCATTAAACTTTCAGTCTGAGTTGGTGCTGGTGGCGAGGGTGGTGGTGATGATGGTGAATATTGAGGCATTATTTTTCTTTTCTTTTTCTCAATCATCTCCTAGCAAGGATTAGAAGACACTTACATAAATATCAAGGATTCAGGTCTTGATTCACAGAAGAGTCGTTCAGGCAACAGAGTGTAAAGAAGAAGGTTGTGACATTGGGGGACAACAACAAAAACAAACAGTTGAAAATGAAGAATAATATTAAATACTAATTATGAGTTCTACTGAATACTCCAGTTTCGAATTCTATGTTCTACAGGGCTAACCTTGATTTCATTAGAAATACTTTGAAAATTCATGCATTCCAGTGAAAAGGTTTGTATCCTTAAAGTTGTGTATCTTTACCCAATTGCTGATATTAATTATACAGCTTCTCATTAATCCCAAATAGGTAACTGTCCAATTATTTTCTTAATCGGACAGGTCTTGTTGATATGGGATTAATTAGGCAGCTATATAATTAATAGGTAATGGGATTTCATGCTCCGCAATCAAGAAATAATTAGACTCAAAAAATTCCTCTGACTGCCAAATTGGACTCGGCCTATGGCCTCTTCCAATTTTGGAAGTGCTCGGAATTTTCCTCGTCCAATTATTTCTTAATTGGACAGCATGGAGACCTATTACATATACTAATTTTTGTGAATATTTGGACACTCATATAAGGCTAATCCTGTATAAGTCTGTGATCAAGGAACACAGCATTTTTTTGACTAATTCAAAAATAGTCTATTTCATGACAGCACTCTGGAACACGAACGGTCTTTCATTACCTGAAATGCTCCACTTTGTTCTTCAGGAGCTTGATGTTTCTTGAATCTGCGCTCCTTCCTTGTATCCTTCTCATTAGTAGTACTACTTTTCAGCCCCTCTAACACCCTACTTAAACTGCTATCTGGTGGTGGAGCTTTCTTTGGTTTTGGTTTGGGGCTTTTCAAAGATGGTAAAGCAGGCATTGCAAATTTTGTGGTTTTGCTTTCAATCTCTTTTTCACTATTTTCAATACTTCCATGTTTGTCTGAACCAGTAGTTCCTCTGTTGGGATCATGTGAAGAAATTGAATCCTTTGAGGAGGCCTTATCATCTAATACAGCTTGTTCATGTCTGATGCTAGAGCCTACTCCAGTAGTAGATTCTTCCTGGCTAGCAGTACTTGTAGCTACACCTGGGGTACTGATCTTTTTCTCTTCCAATTTTTTATTAATTTCCTGAACTCCTTCCTTGGATGACAGTTTTGGGCTGTGAAAAAAAATGCATAAAATATATGATAATAATAACGGGCATTACGCATTTGCATTTTGTTTAAATCACATTTTCTGGTTGTGCTCCATTATCCTTTAAAATCAAATTTATTGAACTAAATTGAATTTCAATCTTCGACCTTTCACCCATACTGTGAAACATTACAGCCAAGGCAGAAGATTATATTTTTTGCGATCTATTATGAATGCATTTATATAATAATTTTATACTTACATTAGGAGTTCTGGAAGTGATGTTGGTTGTGCAACTTTAACAAGCTTAGCTAATAGCTGCTTCTCCTGTTAGCAAACCAAAAGTGAAAATGTCATTCTGAAATCTAATCTTTAAATCTCTATGGAAATGATATCCCCAATCTTATACTCATATGAGTTAGCTGTGCCCTGATTTAGATCAGCCCAGATAGGGATTTTTTAATGTTCAATCTGTGAGTTAGCTACATGTATACCCTGAATTAGATCAGCCCAGAGGTTGTCTCAGTGTTTGATCAGTGATTTAGTCATGCCATGAATTAGATCAGCCCAGAGGTTGTCTCAGTGTTTGATCAGTGATTTAGTCATTAGGGATTTTTTAATGTTCAATCTGTGAGTTAGCTACATGTATACCCTGAATTAGATCAGCCCAGAGGCTGTCTCAGTGTTTGATCAATGATTTAGTCATGCCGTGAGTTAGATCAGCCAAAAGGATACTGTATTTAAGGATCCAATAACATAGAGTTTTTTTAATAAAAGTATTGCATCAATGGAAAACAGCACCAATCATTTAACAACAAAATTGTTAACTTACTTTCTTAAGGTCATATATTTTTCTTCTCATCTGCATTCTAGCAGTCTTGTCCATGCATTTGTCAATACTCTTCATGTATAAATCAAGAGAATCTTCATTTTCTTTAGCAGCTTTTGAGGCTAATATAAAATGACAGAGGTAAGTGAACAGTACTTGGAAGCACAGTTGGCATGTAGTTGTGAGACCACCTCTCACCTTAACATATGCAACCAGGGTTTGATTCCCAGTTTGTTTGTGAGTAGAGTTACTCATTGGCTATACTAGCGCACACTCAACTAAAATACTACTGAAAAATGTTTGTTCAAGTTCACTTGGGTACATATATAATATAATTTTCTGGACAGGTTAAAAAAAGTTTTTGGCATGTTGGTATACCTTCCATAGCTTCCTGTAGCTTGGTTTCAAGAGATGCAATTTCTTCTTCTACTGACTTTAATTTAGAACTCTGAACGAAAAAGAAACAAGTTTATGTAATTTAACAAATGGGCTAAGAAGATTAAGATGGCAAATCAAACATAATAAACATACTAGAGATTCAAAGGTTTCTGTTTCTTCTTTGTCTTTTTTAACAGTTTTCATTCTTTTGATTCTCTTCATCTCAACTACAGAGGAAATCAATACCAATAAAGTTATGAGGAAAATGAATGGATGAATGAATAAAGGAAATAATAAATGAAAGAATGAATAAACAAGGAGATGATTCAATGACTCAAAGAAAAAACTGGGTGATTGAATGCTGGAAAGAAGGGAAAAGGATGGAAGGAAGGAGAAAGCAGAAAAGAAAAATGGATAAAGCAATGGAACAATGGAGGGAGGGAAGAAAGAAAGAGGAAAAGAGTAAAAGGAAGACAAAAAGGATGAAGGAAGATAGGAAGGAAGGAAAGAAGGGAGTAAAGGGAGAAAGGATGAATTTAAAAAGCAAAAATTAAAGGAGAAAGGAAAAGAAAGAGGAATGATAGAATGAAAAGGACAAAAGGTTAGATTGATATAACTCCTGTTTTGAAAATGTAAAACGAAAATGAATGCCTTTTTGAAAAACTCACTTGATCCTGTTCTGTCAAGGAATGTGTCTTCATCACTATCGTAGTAATCATTCTCTTCCCAGTTTTTCATTTTCTGTTTCTTGCTTTCTACATCCAAAAAACTCAATGTTAACAATCCCTTCTCATGAACGAAATATCTTAACATTATAAAAATGTAAAACGAGCTCAGTTATTAAATGTTGTACCATGTGATGACTGTCTAAGAAGTCCATTCATGTCAAGTATTCTGCAGGCTTCTGCAGCACATGCTAAGACAGCCTCTCTCTTCTTCCCTGTAACAGCAGCTTCTGCATATAAAGGATCACCAGTGGCTGTTTCGACAGGAAGCCTATGAAAGATAATACATGTAGATTAATAATAATAATAATAATATTTATTTATAAAGCGCAAATACAAATCTGTTCTAAGCGCTAGTAAACAAACGACAAAGACAACGACAAAATAAAATTATTTACAAAGAATATGCTAATTTGAAGAGATAAGTTTTAAGTTCAGTTTTGAATGAGGCTAGACTTGATGCATTTCGGAGAGATATTGGAAGTGAGTTCCAGAGTTCAGGAGCAGCCACAGAGAAGGAGCGATGACCATAAGATTTAAGATTATAAGAATGTGCTGATAGAAGAACTTGTGATGCAGAACGAAGATTACGGTTCGGTTTATA
The DNA here is from genome assembly GCF_029948245.1 of Actinia tenebrosa. Taxonomy (NCBI): domain Eukaryota; kingdom Metazoa; phylum Cnidaria; class Anthozoa; order Actiniaria; family Actiniidae; genus Actinia; species Actinia tenebrosa. The sequence goes on from NW_028292585.1 coordinate 1,011,707, forward strand.
CACTGAAATGAGTTCCCGGATATAGATAGGAGATTGGCCATGAAGAGCTTTAAAAGTAAGTAATAGGATTTTATATTTGATTCTAGATTCAATTGGTAGCCAATGCAGATTAACGAGGATAGGTGTAATGTGGTCATGTTTATGGGAAAGAGTGATTATTCTGGCAGCAGCATTCTGTACAGATTGTAGTTTATCTAAGAGTTTGTTTGGTAAGCCAAAGAGCAGAGAGTTACAGTTGTCGAGTTTGGAGGATATGAACGCGTGGACGAGAGTTTCAGTTGTTTTCAAAGAGATGTATTTTCTTATTTTAGCAATGTTTCTGAGATGATAAAAAGAAGACTTGCAAATATTATTCACATGACGAACCAAAGTAAGATGCGTATCAAATATGACACCAATGTTCCGAGCATGCATTGAGGGCATTATCACATCAGAACCAAATTGAAGAGAAGGAAGAGTTAACTGTGGGCTGTGCTTTGAAGAAAATAACAGGAATTCAGTTTTGCCTTTATTTAGTTTCAATTTATTTGTAGTCATCCAAGCATCAATATCAGATAGACAGTTTTCAATCAGATTCATGGAATCATTAAGGGACAAATCATCATTACAGGAGAAAGGAATATATAATTGAGTGTCATCAGCATAAAGGTGGAAAGACATTCTGTGTATTCGGAGGATATCAGCTACTGGAGAAGTATAAAGGAGATACAACAAAGGACCAAGTACAGAACCTTGAGGTACGCCACAATCAAGTTGAAGGGCTTCAGAAGAAAAATCATCAATGGAAACAAATTGAAAGCGATCAGTGAGGTAGGACTTAAACCATTGAAGAGTTATGCCAGAAATGCCAAATTTTGTATGGAGACGATCTAGAAGAATTTGATGATCAACTGTGTCAAATGCAGCAGATAGGTCCAAGAGTAGCATGGCAACACAAGAACGATTGTCAATGGAGTGGAGGATATCATTTTGTACTCGAAGAAGAGCAGTTTCACAGCTATGAAATGTTTTGTATTTATATAATAAATGAATTGGTGGTTTTTAACATCTACAACTGGTTTTATGCAGAGATAAATTTAAATGTAATTGGTTCAGAAAAGAGAAAATCATGTGTAAAGGCAAGGAAAGGATTTCTCAGATGTTGACATTTAAAGCTAGTAAATGTAATAAATTTTACAATGCTGCATTACTTGACTCTGCAATGGTAGACTCTTGCATGACCAGGTCCTGTTTCTTCAACCTGATATTCCAGATCTAGACCTAACCAGACAAAGATCAAAAATCAAATAATACATTACAGTTTTACAGACTGAGGAGTAAGCAGATAAATATAAATTCTTATGATGGAAAATTCAGACATATTGTTTTGCAATCTGTCAAGACTGTGTGCTGGCAACAAAGCTCAATGTACCTTCTCTTTCAAAGTAGCCTCGTAGAGTTTTCTTAGGATCTTTAAACTCATGTGTCTCCATTACTTCAAGTTCTGATGCAAATGGATTGACGGCATCTTCCTCTACGGCATCCTCACCTGTTTATTTTTAGAAATCCTTAAGCATTATACATCTAACAAGAACCTTTGAATGTAGTATGGTGAGACAACATTGCTTTCTGTAGAATACATGTGTGTGCATATCATAGCCTTGGGCTCCCTGTGGTAGGAGCACCACAGGAAACCCAATCACTAAGACAAAAATTAGTGTTAATAAGAGTACAGTGGATACGAACAGCAACAACAAATATCAAGAATTACCAAATCCCCAACTAATTCCCTCATCTTTCTCCTCTGGTTTCTTTTCTTTCTGTTGCTTCCATTCTTCATATTCCTCTTCACTCATCACCCTTCCAACTTCACTACCGTGCTTGGCGGAACCTTCTCGTTGTTCTGCAATCATTTCCTCATCTTCTTCTACTTCCTCTGGACCCTTGGTATGTACATGTAGAGTAAGTTTGTATCAGTTTCTTACTTTCATAAGGGACCCGATTCATTTGGGGGTAATATTTTCCCATTTCAGATTATGTGTCATTTTAAGGAATATGGTAGAATTCTTTGTCAGAGATTTCTCCATATAGTGTACCTACAGTACTAAATTGACAGTGCTGGTATTAAAAAGAAATAAGCAAACAAATTCTAAAGTGGGAAAACAGAGCAAAAGAACTATTGGCAAACTGTATGTATATAATGACTGCCATCCCATGATGCCTATCATTTGTTTGCATACCAAGTATATGGAATTTGGAGGGCAAAACAATAGGTTTCCAATTCGAAGAAGATTGAAATTCTTTTATTTTGCCCTCCAAATTAAGCTCCTTTGACACATGCAAGGGATCTATTACCTTATAAGTATCACTACTTTACCTGGAGAATATAAAGCCTTGAGCTTCCCCCAAACTTCATGACATACCCCACTCTCAGTCGATAGTACCTCCTTGGTTCTATTCGTACTTTATTAACAACAGTACCGTGAGTGCTACCTAGATCATACAGGTAGTACCCTTTGTCACTTTTCCCAGTTTCACTTGCTTTATACTGAATAATTGCGTGGTACCGCGAGATAGAAGGATGTTCCATGACAAGGTCACAGTTTGGTAATCTTCCAAACAAATAGTAAGGTTTCTCAGTCAGATATTTAGTAGATTTGATACATCCACCTTTGAGGAGTTCTAAATAATAGGGTTCATCAGGTATGCCACTCCATGATGGCTCCTTGTACGGAATTTCTGGAAACGTTTCTTTTTTATCTTCTAATTTTTTCTTACTCTCAATGGCATCTTTCTCGCTTTTGACATCAGTACCTTGAGACGGGGGAGCCATTTTCACTGTTCCTTCACCATCTTTTTCAGACTTTGGATCTCGATTCTCCGGCTCATTACTATTGACTTTATTTTTAACGCTCTTAGGAAGCTCTGGAGGCAACATTTCTGTTCTAATTTCTTCATTTTGTTCGCATTTTTCTTCCACGACCTTTTCTTCTTCGTCGGCCATTTTGAATTTAGCGCAAACCCGCTGGTTAATATGAACGCAGACTCACTCACTAATACCGCTGGTTATGATTTCCGTATCACGGGCTCATGTGACGGCCATTTTGTTTTTTCGGGAGCAAAAGTCAGATGATGTGGAATATTTTCCACGTTTAAAGAAAAATAATGGACGATGAAGCTGCACTAAAAGAAAGCGTGTCCAATCTTCGTGATGCCATTTTACTCGGGAGGGCAGACATCGTCAGGAGCATTCTTTCTACTGCAGCTGAATGTAAGCTCTTTCATTCTCAGCTGTTCTCTTCGCTCTCTTCGCCGGCTTTCGAAAAGTCAAAGTATTTCTCCTTCCTATGCTACTTTACAAAGAGTGCTTGCTTTTCTTTGTATTTGAATAGTATTTTTATTCCATTTTTACATTAGATTTCATTATCTTGTTCTTATATTTTTAGAAAACCTTGAGGAAAAAGGACAAAAAAAAGAACATTATGCATTGTTTACAAAAATGCTTCGATAATATCGAGATATTTTTGTTGTTATGAATAGCGCATTCTGTCTTTGTTAGTGATTTATATGACAGTGGAAAATCAAACCAATAGCTTACGTTGCTAGCAAAACGCGCAAGGAGATCATGTGTGTTTATTTTTAGGCATATTTTACGTTAAAAAAAATTGTGAAATGCTGTTAAAAACATCTATTCATTCATTCCAACCTTGGTTCATTTCGCGTAAATATATTTCCCTCAATATTAAATATTTTGTTCTATTTTCATTTTACTGTTTCCATTCCCACTTTTTCATTGAAGTCAGAACTTTAAATCAATATAATTTACATTCTTCTTTATGGAAAGGTAAAGTAAGGAAGGGAACTTAGGAATGGAATGGAAAGAAAGGGAAAAGAAAGGAATGGAATGGGAGAGAAAAATAAAAAGAAAGGAGGAGGAATAATTATAAGAAAGGGAAGCAGAGAAAGTGAAAGGAAAGAAAATGCTTCAACCTTTAAGCAATAATACACTTGTTATAAAGGAATAAGAATAATTCAATGATTTTCAAAATAAAGTACATATAAATCCCAGTTCTTGTTGTTTTCTCCAGTTAGGGAAGAAGGTGAACTATTTGGAGATGATGAGGAGGATGACCCTATGGCAAGACAAAGATATTTTGAAGAATATACAGATCCTTATGACATATTGAAGATTATTTTAAACTACGTTGACAGTGATGCTGGGACATGTCTTCATTTAGCAACCAAGGTTAATACCAAAAATATTCTGTAAAAATGGGACTGTGGGGCATATTTTTGAGCAAGGGGGAAGGGGAGGGCTAATGTAGTGGGGCTCAGGGGAATACCACAACTTGCTTTAAAAATTATGAAAGTGGGGCTAAGAGGCTCTTTCCTGGGCTGCCTTATATTTGTAGTGCAGTATATATCAAATGTTGATCTTTGTCATTATCCTCCAGAGTGGTAGCTATAATGGAATACATCCAATTATCTTGAATACCTTATTATATGTTTCAAATTACCCATTATATTGAGATCCTGTGGAGATCTTGAGATCCTGTGGACTTCTATTCACTGCTTATTTTACCCTGGAATCTTAAACCAAGTTATTTTTAATCTTTTTTGAGGTTACAAGGAGGTTTAAGATTATGGGACTACATTTAAAATGATGTCATTGTCTGTTTATGTTACAGTTAGGTTTTGCCGATGGTGTCAGAGCTCTGCTTTCAGCAGGAGCAGACCCTACCATTACTAACCACGAAGGGGCAACAGCATTTGATTACTGTACTGATAAGAATATACTTGGGATTTATAATGAAGAATTATTACAAGCTGCCGCTGGGGGGAAGTAAGTCAGCATTTATTCATTATATTCAAGGCTTTTAGAAAATACCTGAATAATTCAAACCTTTACCTGAATAAATTAAACTTAATCATGGATTTCAAACAGTGTGAAATTTATAAATGTATGAATTGCACTCACTGTGGTACCTCTATTAAGTGGACACCTGCAGGACATTGTCTGGTATCCACTTAAAAAGGGTATCTACTGAATAAAGGTCTGTAAGTACCATGGTACCTCTATGAATAAAGGTTTGTTTTACTGTAAATACAGTGTGACCTCTATTAAGCGGAGACCTTCAGGACCTTGCCTGGCGTCTACTTAATAAAGAGTGTGCTCTGAATATGGGTTTGTTTCACAGTACATATAAGAAAAGAATTAGAACGACCCAACTAGCTGTCCCTTTAAGGATGTCTGCTTAATAACGAGTCCCCTCACTGTAATTGAGCTATCACTACACCATATTTAAGCTTCTTTTTTTTTGTCAGTGTTCCAAGGGTGTCTCGGCTTCTCAAGTGTGGAGTGAGTCCAAATGCTTCTGATGGTGCCGAAAGTGACAATAAGGTTCTACATTGGGTTGCAAGTTATGGGACAGAGGAGATGGTCAGACTCTTGTGTGGTAAGGAAAAAGACTTTTAGCTAGTACAAATCAAACATAATATTCACTTATTCATTTATTAAATAATAATAATAATAATAATAATAATAGATCCTTTTAGCTTGGGTATAATGTTTTCCCATTTTGAACCAATACCACTTGCCATTCCTATATGTATTATTTCTTTGTTTAATGGTTGCACATAAGAAGATACATAAAAAATCTAGTTACAACTCTGACAACCAAGGAATTGTATTCTCAAGAGAATGACAAATGTATGGTCTGAAATAGGAAAATATGAAATCGTTTAATGATTTTCACAGAGAATAATGCTGAAGTAAACATACAAAATGCCAATGGAGAGACACCACTGCACGATGCTGTCAAAAGAGGAGACTGTCAAGTTGTCCAAATACTTCTAGAGTTTGGTGCGAACCCAAATATTAAGGCAACAGATGGGTAAGTAGAAAACTAGATTGAGTGGTAATGCACTTGCATGACTGCAGACATTAATTTGATCTTTGTATTTCAGTGGCATCAAAGGTAAAACTCCAGTAGATCTGGCTTCTGATGAAGTAATGAGGTCTGTCTTTTTGAGGTCTGCCAGTATAAAAGACAGAAAAATTGTCCAGAATGGAGTCTTACTTGGAAATGATAAAGATTTCTCAGATGCAGGTAAAATTTTGTTTTTGACCAGAAAATTAAATTATATGATTAATAATTATGTCATCAGGGTTCTAATAGGAGAAGATCATGGTAGTTAAAGCTGGAGAATTTTGCTTATTTACCAGAGCATTCTCTGCTCTCTGACCCTTAACGAATAGTTCTTTGTTTCTTTCAGATTCTTTTGTTTCTGAATCAGCAACATCCATAGAAACAGCCTCGCTACTACCATCTCTCTCTCCTTCGATGCGTGCAAGACAGCTGTCAACTGAATCCAGTGCTTCTAAAGATCCATTATTTGGTACTTTGTGGCCATCACCACAGCGAGTGCTAGAGATTAGAGGTGGACATTATAAACCCTCTTCCACTCTTCTTGTTTACATCCACAGACCCAGTACAGGTAATATTTGTAAGGTCATGTACTACTGCTAGAGCAGTTTTTGCATGACTACTGATAAGCTCATTGCATGAGCGTGAAATGTGACATTGTTAAGCATACTCCAGGCCAATCACAGCAGGAGAATTTACTCTCTACCTAATCAAATACCCAAAACAGGGCATCAACATGACACAGATACGGTCATGCCAAGATTACAGCACTGCCAGACCAATCACATTGAGCCAGAAAAATTTCAGCTTATCAAAATTCTAGAAAACATCTTGGTCATGACAATAGCGCAGCGCCACCATGACGTCATAAAAACGAAGACAAAGGCGAAATTCGGACAAACAAACTTACAAGTTTACTTTCAGCAGATAATTTTCACAGCCGATCACAGTTGATTTTAGCTTACATGGGTTATTATTGTAACTTTAAGTAAAAATAATAAAATTGGTTCGTATAATTCTCGTAGCGGTTAAACAGAATGTAATGTTTGTCTGAATCTTTAAGCTATTTTTAGAAGTAGTGTGCTGCGCTATTAATGTGCCCACACATATAGCACCAAGCTTTTCACCATCATATGAAAACTGCTGCCACAATTTCTTGCACACTTTCACACTTTAAAGTCACTGGAACATCATTTGTTTCAGTGTTACATAATGTGTACTAAGTATTTGCACTTCACTGGCTCATTGCTCGACACTCAAGTTAATTTGTTGACTTAGATTTTAAATGAATATAAATGCACTTCAATCTGTTTTGAAGGCTGTCTACAAGAGCTGTGTACCATGTGGGAAACAATGGAGCCACATTTCAAACAAGCTGGATATGAAATAGATATGACCATTATTGCAGAAGGTATGTAGAAAGACTTATTTTTTCTTGCTGTAAGAGTGGAGGGACAACAGTCGAGAATCCACCCCATCCCTGAGTATTTTATGTGACTTACTCATGCAGCAGCCATGTTGACTGTAACAATGAATTCCTCCATGTGTTGTCTCAATTATATTAATGCACAAAGGTATCTATTCTCATGACAATATACATGTTTGAAGTATGGCTAAAGGCCCATCAATTTTAATGGTAAATTCTTTTTTCAGATGGTGAATGGACTCCATTGCCATCTGGAAGCATTGATTGCAAGATTTGTCCCAATTTATTTACCAGACCTGAAGGTTATAAAATCAATGTATCAACAGCCAAGGTGACTACTTTCAATAAGTCAAACTCAGCTTTAAACCAACCAGTTTTCATTGGGCTCCCTGTGGTTTGTCCTTTCCACCACAGCCATCCCAGTGCAGTGGTTCGTGAGGGGGTAGTTAGTTTCAGGGTTGGAAATATTGGCTGGTCAACTGAAATTGGCACTTATCCATCCCAACACCTCATAGGCTGGTGCTCTTGACCAGTCACATTGACTGGTCACATGTTGGTCAGTCTGATGTGGTTAGTCATCATGTACGACCAATGAACATCCATTATTATAAGCATATTTCATCAAAATGGTCAACATATTTATTTGAAAACTCAGATCTATATTAATTTTGTGTTAATTTAAGATGTCCATCATGGCCAGTGAAGCGGTCTCCTTGTGGTATGCACTTAACACTGTTCTACAGTTATTACGGTCGTGTAAAGACAAAGGTGTTCCAACATCACAGGTCAGTACTGGGTTGTATTTTAGCTCTTAGATCATTTTGTAGCAGCTATACTTTACTTTAATATTCTTTATATATTTATATATTTTAATTTAATAATGGTATTGATAACTGTGTTGTGATGGAAAATGGAGTCCAAAAATAAAGTTTGAAACCATTTAACACTAACTATACTTGGTTCTTGTCGAAAGTAATATAAGTTGTACATTTCCCACTCGTAGGGAAACTCTGTATCACCTAAGTGTTTGAGGTTAATTTATTGTCTTCATGATTCTTAGATAAGTGATTGGCCGGATGTTAAATACCGTGGTGTTCTAATTGATGTATCAACTGGAAGGGTTCCAAAACTGGTAAGGAGCTTGGTTGTAATATTTTCCTATGTCAGACCACCTGCCATTCCCTAGAGTATTATTTCTTTGTTTAATGGTTGTGCATGAGAAGACACATAAATATGGATACAACTCAAGCAAAGAATCTTATTCTCAAGAAAATGACACGTGGTCTGAAATGGGGAAACGTTACACCCAAGCCAAAAAGCTCTGTTTCCATTTTTTACTGAACTGTTGAAGCGGTTTCTTTCCTTTCTGTCTAGGAAACTCTCTTGTCTTTGGTAGATGTATTATCAAGTGTCAAGATTAATCAACTTCAGCTTTACATGCAAAATACATTTGCTTACCGTGGACATGATAGCGTGCATAGGAACAACACACCATACACACAAGGGTAGGAAGTACTTCTTCTGTGGACCAAGTTTGCCTTTGTTTCTTGAATCATCCTGGTGACCAAAGACAGATTGAAGGGGGGAGGGGTGTGTAAGGTGTGTGCTAGCTGCCCCTGTTTTGTAGTATTAAAAGTAAAAATAAAGAGTACTGTAAAATCTAAAGAGGAAGCTATATACTTGCTTTTTAGGTAACACCCACTCCTTTGAAATTATCCTGGATCTATCATTGGTGACCTCGTTTTATCTCAGCCAAAGTGAATCAGCCGATCAGGGAACGTTTTGTATATTGTAATCCACAATCTTTCAGTAGGCCTTTTGATTTTCTTTTCCTAGTGACATCATCAAACTAGACAAGTATTGTAAAGCAAGGTATATTGAATTAGTACCTCATGTTGAGAGCTTGTCTGGCTTTAGTCAGTGGTAAGTCAGCATTTGTATATTCTTTACTTTGTTATTTAATGGAAGTATGTCACCACGCATCTCTTCTCACCTGCAGTCAATCCTTTTTTGGTGTTTTAAGGGTTTTCCTCGAGTTCTCTAGTTTTCTTCCCCCCGCAAACATCAGGTTTTTTTTACTCCTGAGCCACTGGCTGTGAACTGCTACCATCACAAAATGAGGATGACTTTATGTTTCAAAATATAGTTTTTATTATTTCATTATTATACACCTCATGCATAATGGAAGAAATGCGATATTAATAATAAGTCCTATATTTCATTTCAATTTTTTTCCAGGATAAAGTTCAAACAATATGCGCATTTAGCAGAGATCCCTATAGACCTAGAGGTAATAGATGAAAAGTAAGTATTTGCCAAGACATAGTTCATTATAAGATTAAGGCCTTTGGGGTAGGGGGCTGGGGAGAGGGGAAAAGGAAGGAGAGCCTGATACTCGTGTTAGGATTGTGTCAGAAATGATTTTCAAAGGGTCCCAAGCATGCATTGCATTATGGGTACCAATCATTAAGAGGTCCTTGTCAACACAAGTGAAGTGAGTCCTGGGACACATTTGGGTCCTTGGCAAGCATCAGTCTAACAAAGGTCAAATGAGTCCCGGATGCATCAAAATTGGGAAAATGTATTTTTACTCCTTTATAATTGCCTAGAAATGCAATGCATGATTTTTTTTGTGTTAACGTGAAGCCTAACCTAAGTCCTCTCTTATTTTTTTTCAGAGTTCACAGTTGTCTTTGCCCATCTAGTCAAGAGAGTATCAATTTCGTTCTCGATCTTCACAACCAGACATTCCCATGCTTTTCCTCCTCCAGGTATTTTATTCTATCGCTTAACACGACTAAGAAAATTCTATAGGTCCATACAGTCAAATATTTATAGTCCCATACATTAGTAAATCATTCTTAGAGGCCAAACACTGAGGGTGATCACTGCCAGGGTTTCCTTACGTCATTTTACGTTATTATCCAAACTACACGAAATTCTAACCATTTATAGATGTAATTACAGAAGCAGCAATTTCTTCTCAGATTTTAAGTAAGACCCTGAGTGTTGGTCTGGCCAGTAATTGATCCCACGCCCTTCCCGCTTAACCTGACCGAGCCAATCAGGTGACGGCATCGTAGTATCAAAATACGCCGACAGAATTCAAACATTCAAATCCAGCTGCCACAGACCAGAAAGGGAGTAGCCTTTGTACAGCCGCTTTTCACCCCCTCCCCTCCCCCCCTTGAGGAGAGGAGTGGGAAGCGACTGCACACAGGCTAGGCCGGAGAGCAGAGAGAGAGAGGGCTCGTCCTCTTTTATCCGGCACAGTCTAGTGGCTGTATGATAGGGTAGTTTTTTTTATTTGCCGGTATCGACCATAGAATATTAACTCATTATTTCTTTACGTCGTAGATTCGCTCATGTGGGAGTTGATGTTACTGATGAATTCGGTAGAGGAAAATCCTATGTTATCGCTGAGGTAAATTAAAGGTGTCTTCTCTTCTCTTCTCTTCTCTTCATTTCTCTTCCCTTCCCTTCCCTTCCCTTCCCTTCCCTTCTCTTCTCTTCTCTTTTCCTTTCTTTTCCACCCAGCAATACATGATAATTATTCATTTTCGTAAATCGTTTTCATGTAAACGCCAACCTAACTCGTGTTTTTATTTCAGGCCAAAGGAAAAGAAGGCCTGTACATGGAGTACCTTCAACGTATGTATAAATCCTGTCGATCCCATGGTCGTACCATGCAGTTTTGGGCTAACCCGTTGCACGAACATCCTCAGTTGCATAGTAATCTACCCACAGATGTAATCGCCATGGAATACGGTGGAAGGGTAAGTGAGTCCCCACGGCCATTTCTATACCATGCAGTTTTGGGTTAACCCATTACGCGAATTCCTCAGTTGCATAGTTCTACCAACAGATCTACCATCTGTTTCTGGTCGTCCTGTGTATTTCAAGAGATTTTCTATGGATTATCTGGTTTTTCACCAACCGTAAGAAATTTAAACCTTTCTTGTCCGCTGTAATATGCTGTAGTGGTGCCCTCGCTATTACGAACTTAAATTTGTGACCAAAAGCAGAAAAAATCATAGAAAAATTGCTAAGGTCGACAAGGAGTATCTACAGGTTGATAATGATTCAAAAAAGCTGCTAAAATATTGCACTTTTCTTCTTCAGGTCGATTGTGATTTAGGAATTTCCTTATATTTTTCTTCTTGTGTTTGCTAAAATATTTCAATTATCTAATTCTCTTCTACAGGTTGATTATGATTTCATGAAACACTGTAGATTGCTGTCAGACGCCGGGTATGTTATAAAACCGTACATTGATACCTCTATTAAGAGGACAACCCTTATTAAACGACCAGTTAGTTGCGCGGTAAATTTTTCTAAAATTATTCCACAATTTTCCTAAATTATTTGATTTGAAACAAATATTTTATTTATTGAACGGACACCCTTTTTTAAGCGAACACCAGGCAAGGTCCCGAAGGTTTTTGCTTGACAGAAGTAACCCACTGTAGTGAATCAATACAGCAAGTATACGAAAATATTGAAACCCTTTTTCTTGTGCCCGTTAGAGACTAGTTAGAGACCCAACCTAATAGCAACCATGTTTTTCGGGTACCTCCTTCAATCGTTTAAAAAATCTTCCCAATCCTCATTTTGACCTTTCAAGGCCCCCCTGTTCCACTAAAAAAAGAGGTACCCCCATTTCCTCCTCCACCCACCCCCTCCCCCCTCCGACTTAAATAATGACTGATACCTTAATAGCTTGGAAAGTTTCCAAAACTTGATTGATATTTTCATTTCTTGTCAGAGTTGGTTTCTTTGTCTGTCCTGGCACCTTGACATGGAACAGGTAAGGACATTACGAATTTTTTCTCCTCATTGATATATTTAGTTTTTGAATCACCCTTCTTAACTATCTTTTTCTTTTAGCGCATGTGCTAATACAGACGACAGCTTGACACTAATCAACAACGCCGTACAGACGGCTGTTACGTGTGATGCTCTAGGCATGCTCGTCTGCGATTGGTCTCTACCTGGTCACGTGAATCCTCTGTGTATGAGTGTCCCAGCATTCTTATCAGGTGCTGGTTTGTCGTGGAAGGCAGATACAGACATGGTGAGTTAATAAATTGACCAGAGTGTTAAAATAGCGTTGCGTGGATTTCAAACAAGTAGACCTTAAGGAAACTAGGGTGCTGTAAGGATTGTACCCTCGGCTCTCACCCCTGAAGTCTCTGGTTCGATTTCCTGCCTCCACTAAACCCAACACGGGAGATGAGGCGGTAAGCCGTGTGGGATGGGCTCGGAAATCATATAAGAACATGCGTAATAGGTAAATTACGAGCCTTGTATGAAACGACTGAAGAAGAGGACCAATTGGCCTTTCACAACTTCAACCTAACATGCTAAATTCTAATTCCATCTGTGAGTAAGCCGCGTCCTGACATTGATCAGCCCAGAGGTTGTTTAGGGTTCGAAATTTGAAAGTGGATGGTTTTAAAAAAAGCGTGGCTTGATGTTGAGGGTAGGGATGGTTCGTGTTGAGGGTAGGGGTGGTGCGTGTTGAGGGAAGGGGTGGTGCGTGTTGAGGGTAGGGGTGGTGCGTGTTGAGGGAAGGGGTGGTCAGTTGTGAGGGCGGGGTTTAATTGAAATAAAGAAGACGAAGGGTTTTAAAATGTCTTTGATGTATTTTTACTTCCTTTTTTATAGACTGTAGTCCAGTCTTCCCTGCCAGACATCATCAGCAGACATGCTTTCCTTGATGCTTCGGGAAAAATCGGGCTCGCTCTTAACGACCTTGGTAAAGTTCATTCCTTTCTAGTAAAAATTGAGGCCGAACAGGCAAGTCATGCCCCTCAGGAGACCCGTGGGGTTCATCCTGTGGCATATTCACACGAGGGGACCCTACTGTGGAGACTTTTGCACGATGGCGGAGATACAGAGTTGACATCCATAGGCCTCGATACTCTACAGGTAAGAATGATTTAAGATCGTTCAATTAAGACGCTAGAAAAAAAGACGTCAATCGCAGAAGGTATCTAATAGCTAACCCATCCGCCTTCTTAAAAGTATCTTGAATGCGAAGCTAACATGAAAATACAGAAGAAATGCAATAAAATCCATCGAAAAAAGTGTGATTTCTTTTGTGTTTCGTGTAAAATTCGCATCCAAATACTTTTGGGAAGGGATCGTTTCATAAACTGGATTGTATACACCAATCGCAGTCAATTATGAAGTGCAAAATGGACCAATCACATTCGTTGACCTATTAAATATCGACCAATCAAATGTCATCTTTATCAATTCAAAACCGACCAATCACACTCTCCGAAGGTTTAGAAATGCAGGCCTGACATTCAAGAACTTCTGGTAGAAACAATGGAATTGAATATCATCATTGGCTCAATATATTTTTATTTCCTTTCTTTTTCACATTTACAGCAAGCTACACGTCACATTCGTCAATGCCAAAACACTTACCAATCTGCAGAACCCAAATGTGCCCAGAACAGTGAAATCCTGAAAGAGCTAGACATCACTATCGATATCTTAGTGTACCTTTGCAAGTATGTAATCATTGAAATGGAGGGGATGGAAAGATACAGGAATTCTGGAGATTTTTTTCTTCGTCAACTGAATTTTATATTTTCATTTTGGGGCGCATTCTTGTTTTTTTTGTTTGTTTTTTTTTTTTGCACCATGGTTTGCACGCGTGGTCCCCCTCCCAGGTTTCCTTTTACACTCAAAATTGGAAGAAGTGTACTTGGAAACTACCGCGCGAAGATTAGGGGTAGTGTTCGTGGCGTTATCCCGCGTTTCTTTCTTTTAAGTAATCTGAGTCCTTTTTGTCAGGATATGTCGAGTCATCTTACTGGCCAAGAAACAAAACATAAATGTAAAGACCCTAAAAGATGTGCCAATCATTAACAGGACAGACCTTGCTAATAGGTAGGTCAACAGACGCTTGCTAACTTGCAGTTTTTGGGGTGGGGTAAAGAAAGGAGCTCATACGCATGCGCAGTGGTTTGCAATCAAAAGCCCTTTCTCTAAAGCAGTCATCTGCAAATGGTCATGCGCCGTACGACTGTCGGTGGAATGGAGTCGATAAAGCCTTTGCTCACTCAAGTCGTCATGCACGTTCAACAAGAGTTCAGCGCTACTGCTCTAAGCGCTAAACAAGGGGTCAAAAAGTGGGATCATGGGTAGTAAAAATTGCTATATTTTAATTGTATTTTTCTTATCGAGCACAATTTTCATTAAATATTCAAGAGCAAATTGGAATCCAAATCAAATATACCAAAATATATCAATTTTTGACCCCTTGAGCAGGTGAACTCTCGATGCACGTGTACAGGGGAAAGCAAATCGAGGAAATCTGTTTTCATGAATACAAAGTTCATTTTTGTTTCGTTATCTTTTTCAGGCTGCTAGGACTGATTGGACAGTATCAGAAAGTTTACTTGCTACGAAACAAGCAAGGTGGATTATTATCAGCTAAGAAGCAACTACAGAAGATATTACTACGACTATTACCTCAAGAAAATGAAATACATACCTGAACTATTCATTGTCTGTCTTCCCCGACGTATAACGAAGTTTTAGGGGGGTACCAGTTTATTCCAAAGAAAGAGCGATGGCAAATTCATGGAAGGAAAAAGATTTCCGCTTCTAACACGGTATTCCATTCGTTACCATTTCGAGTCGGGAAGAGAAATCCAGAAAAATTCAAGTATTGAATTGTAACTTGGATAGAATACAAGGAACAAATGCGTCAAAATAATAGTTGATCAATAATATACACTATAGTTGATTAATAGTATACACTATAGTTGATTAATAGTATACACTATAGTTGATTAATAGTATACACTATATTTGAAAATTAAAATTCCAGTTATCGTTTATAGAGTTGTTAATTGGAATTGCTTGGATTACACTTCGATTGCCCAAAAATTACTTGATTCAGGAAGAAAAATTTGGGACTCCTTTGATGGTTTGTAGTTCATATTTTTGCTCACAGAGTTGCTCACAGTAGACCAATATCGTACCCGGAGAATCTCTGCGTACGAGATTGAAAATAAACCCCATTTACCTTTGTATGCAAATTGCCCATTCACCATGGTCACATGGTCTGAAATGTGCACAACAAACAACGAACTAAATAGGTTTAAAAATCAACCACACCCTAAATCCATCGTTTGATGTAGGTTCTTAAATTCGGCGTAAAACCCAGATTCTTAAAGCCGGCGGCGCAATTGATATCAACAGGGGAGAGCGCGGGTGAATTATAAACCCGGGATAGGTTTTTAATTACTTTTCCTTATACTTGCCCGAGAGAACGCAAGGTATGAAAACAGTACTATTTTTATTTCTATCGGAACAATAGAGTGCAAACGCGGATATATTGTACTCTATTTCCAAAAGAACAAAGCAACAGTAATCTATCTCTCTGAATTCATTATAATTTAGTATTTCGTGTTTTGCATCGAAACAATGGAATTTAGGGCTTAGTTGATATTTTAAACCAGTTCAAACGCACGGGCTCGGTTTTGCATTAGGCGGCCCTCTGTCTTGAATTCTAATGCAAAACCTCGTCCTAGCGTTTGAACCTTTATCTATTGACCCGAGAAGTAAAAGATGCTTTTTCTTCGTGATGAAAGCAAAAAGGGACACATTATGGAAGCGAATTAACATTGGGCGAATTCACCTGCTCTTCTGATTGGCTAACACGACAAAAAAACAAACAAAAAAAAAGGACCAAAAAAAGACTAGTTTGCATTTGGAGTCGTTCTCTTTGCGGAGTTTAAGGGAAATATAGGCTTTACTGAAAATACATAGAAAATAATATCCCAAATTAAGCTAAAAGACGATTTATTTGATTATGAGAAACCAAGAGAACATGGGCTCTTGGAGTAACACATAAGAAATGACGAGGAAAATGGATGAAAGAAAGGCAAAAACTACAGGGACTCCGCTGGGTTTTTTTGGATAAAGGGAAAAATGCAGGGAATTGACTGGATTTACTATAAGTCTGTAAGAATTCAATAATAAGATCAATAATAAATTGAGCGTGTTGGAAAGAAATCTGCCAGCACAACAAAATATAAAGCGTTTTTTTTCTCTCTCCGAGGTTAGATGAAAGGACGACAAAAATTAGAGGGATTTTTGCGAGAAGCTTGCAGGATTTCTGAATTGTTAAAACCTGTTCTAGATTCATACTTATCCTTTTATACCAAAAATTCTGCGTGGGGGAGGGGGGAGGAAAGTGAATTTTTGCATTGAACATACGGATGGGGGAAGTTTAACAGCCGCCATCTTGGATTCAGTAAGGACCTGGAAACGAGTCGATCTTGGCGTCAAAAATCACACCTAGTTTCCCGCCATACGGTAATCATATTTACATCTACTGAATAGTTAATTTAAGA
Source organism: Actinia tenebrosa (assembly GCF_029948245.1). Classification (NCBI taxonomy): domain Eukaryota; kingdom Metazoa; phylum Cnidaria; class Anthozoa; order Actiniaria; family Actiniidae; genus Actinia; species Actinia tenebrosa. The sequence goes on from NW_028292585.1 coordinate 1,028,422, forward strand.
GGTCTAACGCTACTTGACCAACCCAATCTTCTTGGCTTCTGTCTCGTAGATCAGCAGTCTCCACATTTTGACCACGAAGACTTCTGCTTCTTCATCGAGTACCTGGGAAGTGTTGAGAGTGATTAGTACTACGACATTGTTGTAGTTTTATGCGACTGTAGTCTTTACGCTTTTATACAAGATTCATCATCAAGTAACTTCCTTGACGTGGGAAATACACACGGCACTAAACTCCAGTTTCTAGTTCGATTTCGTGAAGAAAATTCATGGGATTTGAAAGCGTTTGCATTGCTGAAGTTGTGCATTCTTTACTATACCGTTGATATTTGTGAATATTTAGGCACTGATTCTATGCTAACCCTGAGGAAATAAGTCTGTAATCAAGGAACCAGCGGTAATTTGGAACTCGAAAATGGTCTATTTCATGATTGCGCGCAAACGTATGTCGGATTCATTAACCACTATTATCAGTGTCAAATCTTACCATAGACACATCATCAAGTATACTTTTAGGTGAACTACCGGCTAGAACCTGGAAAAGATGATAATAAAATCCATCATCAATTGCCAAAACCTTAGTTACCAATAATGTTTAGCTTACGAAATAACAGGGCAATAGAGTTGCGCAATCACGTGACGTCACCTGGAATGCAATGGAAGACTGGAAACGAAATTGTGCCGTATTGGATTGTGGGGCTGAATTTGATACCTAAGGTCGTGAAGGTTATTTTGAACATGCCCAAATTCGGGTCACAATCATATACCACATGCCGGCGAATGTATTTCAATGTTTCAATTTTGATCTCTCTTGACATTGGAATTGAATGCGGTCACGTGATCGCCCAAACCCTATACTCTATGTCTACTAAGATATCGTCTTACTCACCTTCCCGCATATAAATTCTGTTAGAGTTGGTTCCTCTTCGCCGATATATTCAATGATCTTCTTGTTGATCCAGGGTCGTATTCTATGATCTACTAAAGTCTAAAAGAATAATTGTCGCAAAACCCATCAGCTATGCGCCCAATAAAAGCCAACAAAAATACTTATCGTAGCAGGTTTATCAGCACTGGTCATATAGTCCCAAGTAGGGGGTTATCAGGGAGAACTCGTCTGTTCTCGCTATGCTCTTCTCCACGGGGGGAGGGAAGGATGCGCAGAGCTAAGTTTTGTTCTCTAGGGTGTTTCGAAGGGAGGTAGTAATTTTTAGACAGATGTTTAGCACACTATCTGCGGGTTTAAATAGAATACAGAGTACTAGAACTACGTGGTGATACTTACGAAAAAACAGTGAAGATGGCAAGTAAGCTCCTTCCGCGACACGACAGGCCAGCACTAGCTTCATATATACTAGTTTTACATACATACACTACTCGTACTAACAGTCGCTATAACTAAGGTATACTGAAGGTATATAGTTTGCTGGTCAAATACTTACTCCCACTTGACACTTTAACTTCAACAATTATCCAAACGAATCCAGCAGATTTGATTGCCAGTTAATCGACGGAAACCCAGCAAGATGACAGAGTTCTCTTAGAGGTTAATAATAAGCAATAGAAACAACACAACAATAGCGACGTACCTGGTCGACGATACTCCATTCCAAGTTATACGCAAAGAGTTCCTCTTTTGCGGTAGGAATACGCTCAATAAGTGACTTTATATTACGTTTCTTATCTTCAGCGCTTTGCAGTTCTGCTGCCTCGCTGTCTTCCTCGTAGTCCAGTGGAACCAGTTTTCGCTTGCCGTTGGTCGACTCTGTACTCTCCTCGTCCTGGTTACCAAAGACGGCTTCTAGTTTCTTACGATCAGCTGGGGTTGAAGCAGGCTGATGTGCGGTAAAAGTTAGAAAACTAAAATTAGGCAAAACTAACAAAATATCAGAAATTCGCTAAATAGGTTACTGTTTTAGATCTTCCAGTTTCCCGCGTGCGAAGTATCCACCTAGAGTAGCATTGTACTGGCTGTGTGCGTCTAGTGGTAGTATAAAACTTTTTCATATTGGATGTAGTGTTTTCCCATTTCAGACCACGTGTCATTCGCTAGATTATCATTTCTTTGTTTAATCGTTGTGCATGAAAAAAGAAAACATAAATATGGATACAACTCAGACAAAGAATCTTATTCCCGAGAGAAAGGCACGTGGTCTGAAATGGGAAAAGATTACGCCCACGCTAAAAAGGTCTGGGGAAAAAAAAGGTGCACATGACACCATATAGAGCGTTTTCATTCACGTGAGAAGGCAGCCATAAATAATAGAAACTTTCTGCACAGTATTTGCATAAAAATAGAGTTCAATTCCCGCAGGATAGAAAATGTATTGTTTTGGTACCCCATAATGGCCGCTGTGACGTCACGTGAAAACGCTCTATAAGCCATGATGAATAAAAAGATGTTTGTACCTAAACTAGACCACATAACACTTGGCTAATGATCTCAGTCTCTGTTACCCACATCTTGTCTCATTCACTTACCAGGTTAGTCGGTAATTTCATTTCGAATCCAAAGGTCTTCTTCGCAGGAGGTTCTGATGTTTCTACTCCATTTTCTCGGGCTCTTTTAGGGGGTGGTCCAGCAGCCACTGGTTCAGGTTCAGGTTCAGGACTGGGTGACCGCACTGCGGGAGCAGCTTCCACCTAAATAAGCACAAGACAGGTCAAGACACATCAATACTAAGTATGGTCGTACAAGTGTGGAAAGTAGAATCGTTTTTGTATGAGTTGCAAACAAAAGATGAATAACTTATGGTTGATGAAAATACGTTATACATACATGTACATGTGTGGCGGGTTTAAAGGTCGGCATCAGGGCGGGCTTATAACCATCTTCCTCCATGGGTTCTTCTTTTTCACTTGTTTCTCTCTCCTCCTAGAATGAAATATATATAAAATATTAGAAAGCAAAAGACAGACGACAGACAGGCTGACATACAGACAGGAAGACAGATAGGCAGGGAGACAGCAGACAGACAGACAGACAAAGAAAAGAAAACAAGGAAAGGGTTTCTTACCGTCATGTCGTCATCTGGCTGTTGGTCCACTATTCGCTTTCGTATTTCTTCTATTTCTTCGAGTTCTCGTTGTCTATCTCTGTCGTCGGATTCTATTTCTAACTCTCGATCTTTTCGACGTCTTAGCAACGAACTACCCCTATAAATAACATAGAAATATGTTGGTGGTGATGAGGTTGTCAAAAAATAGTAGAATATTATAACGTTAGTGTTGGTGGTGATAATACAGAAGATATGATGATGGTGAGCAGCAGTAGCAGGAGGAGGAGGAGGAGGTGGTTAGGAGGAGGATAAGAAGGGGAAGGAGTAGGAGGAGGAGTATGGAGTTGAAAATGATAAGGGTTTAAGTAGAAGATAGATGAAGATGTGATGACGAAGGTGGTGCCTCTTACTTGAAATATTTCTGGTCATCCCGTTCATCGTCATAGTCTTCAAGGAATTCCAGTAAGTGTTTTCGTTCTCTTGCCTGGGAGGACAGTAAAACACACACAGTTACTACGTGTTTGTACGATTCTTGGGTAAATATCGACCTCTAAGAAGCGACCACCCTTAAACGATACTTTATGCCCTTAAAAAAATACAATTTCGATTTTTATTACCATCACCTCTCAACAAAATGCCATTTAGTCGAGCATGTGCAGCAAGAGTGACAGCGCACTGGGTTGATGAGTACTTTACATCACCTCTATAACGCGACCACTATAGAGACTAAGTCGAGTGGTCGGTATCTAAAGGCTTAATTCAATTCAATGCACATCTACAAGTCTTACCTGTTCATCTTTCTTTTCTTGTTCTTTTTCGTATTCTCTTTCGTATTCACGTAATCTTTTTCTTTCTCTTGCTTCCCACACTTTTAAGCGCTAAAAAGATATTTAAAAAGTAATGAATTCATTGTAATATTTCATAGATGCGTGCAAAGGCCTACTGGGTAATTTTAAGACTCATGGATACTATTGCGCAAATTTCATCATTTTTTCAAATTTTCATCATGGTTCCAAATCAAAAAACAAAAAACATAGCAACGTTTTTTGGGCTGTCTGCCAATAGGAGCCCTAGCAAAAAAGAAAAGAGCAATCAAAATAATAAGAATGTTAAAAGTACCTCTTGGTAAGCTAAATCCCTTTCGCGCATTTTTCTTTCGAGCCGTCTTTTTTCAAACGAATCAGACTCCTCATGATCCCGATCACGACTTTTGTCACGACTTCTAGCACGATCAGGCTCTGTTTTCTCGCGATTTCTGTCCCGATCCCGATCACGATCCTGATCACGATCGCGGTCACGATTGCGATCCCGACTTCGGCCACTATCTCTGTCACGATCTTTGTCACGATCACGGTCACGATCACGGTCTCTGTCACGGTCACGCTCGCTTTCCCGGGAAGATTTTTCTAGTCTATCTTCGCTTCGTTCCCGCTTGCGGTCTCTGCTCCTCTCCCGGTCTGAATCTCTTTCTCTATCCCGCTTTTCTTCTTCTCTCTTTTTGTCTTCCTTCTATGGAAAAGGTCAATGAAATAAGCGAAGTGTACGACACACCACAATGTGAAGCGTTTGAAATAATAATACTAAAGGGAATGATGTGGTCTGAAATGGGAAAACATTGGGAGAATGACAAGCTTTAATAGCTATTCTAGAGTTACAGAAATGTGTGGTAATATGGGGCTGGTGTGAGGAACATTTCATCAGTTAGTTGACATTCTATGCATCAAGAAACGAAAGAAATTTGAAAAATAACACGACAATCAAGGTTTCCTATATCACTTTCCTATCATTTTTGACTATAAGCAAGCAAAAAGACGCCATATAAGTATTAGAGTGCTTTGTAAAACAACCCCATGATGCAACACGTTCTGTAACTCCAGACAGAAGTGCTAATGGGGAAGTGTGTGTTTTGGGGGGGGGGGGGGGGGGGTGGTGGACCAGGAAAAGGTAAAAAAAGCTCAAATGAAGTAAAAGGTAACCCTACTTACTCGGTACGAATCCCTAAAGATCTTGATTTCTCTTGACACTAAAGATTTCTTGCTTTGGTCCATATCCAAACCCTCTAGATTTTCCTAAATATATCAGAAAAAAAATAAAAGGAATTACTCCTTTTTTTTAACTTGTGGATTTTGTTTTTCTTTTGTTCTTTTTGCTTGGTTTGTTTGTTTGTTTTGTTTATTCTAATTCACAAAAACAGAAAAATATAGCATAGAGTAGTTTCAAATGACTGTGAAAAGCTTAAGACACGAACATGGTCATGACACTCAAGGTATACGCCAAAGCAATCACAGTGTGAGAGAATTCACTTCTTATCCAATCAGATTCCTAAATGCCCAACTAAGATCCTAGAAAACATCAGGGTCACGGCGTATGTCACTGAGCTTTTCACAGTCATACGAAAACTGCTCTTCATAAAACCCTGGCACTGAGTCCCAAGAGGAATATTGTTCTGGAGGACAAAACAATGGATTGTTTTTGCATAAGAAAAGACAGTCTATTGCTTTGTCCCCCAGAACAATTCCTCTCGGGACTCAGTGCAAGGGGTCTATAATAGTTAAAAATAAATTGATACCTCTCTGCCACTATGGGATGGACGTAGTATATCAGTAACTATGGAAATATAAGAAAACATTAGTCAGAGCAGGCTTTCATGTACTTCACAATAATGGGTTTAAGGCAAACAGATGTCATACAAGTGTCCAATTTTCTCAGCAGTCCTAGTGCATTTAACTTTAATATGTCTTTGGTCCTTGTCTTAGCTACTCTGATCATGTGCAACAGACTTCCCAATCAACTTACAGCTATCAAATTTTCCATTTAATACATCAGCATTGTCATTTAGCAGTCCCATCAAAGCTTTTCTGCATTTTTGATCTTCTGCCTACAAGAAACAAGAGAGAAACTTTCAAACCCTTTATTAATGCCTCAAACAAGTCATATACACATTTTAAGATATAATTTTATAATGGGAGTTTAACCATGTTTTTTATAACTTACTAGTGTTTCGTCATCAAGGTCATCTTCTTCATCTTCAGCTTCACCATCCTCCTTCTGTAGTCATATCAGACATAACAGTGCAATGAGTATACAAGAAAAACATGAAGCACTATTGACATGTAACATGCTAATCTCTTGAGCAAAGATGCTTTCCCAGCATAGGAGGCTTTTTTCAGAGTTTTCGTTTCAGTTAGTGAAAAATGTAAAATTATTCTATCCTTCCTTCCTAGATTATCATAACAAATCGGAATTTATAGGTACGAGTGATGTTTTGAAAGTTTTCAAAATGGACTAGCCTTTAGGCAAGTAATTTCAAAACATCACAAGTATCTATAAATGTGTGTGATTTTTTGTTTATAATACACTCAACAAACTTGAGCAACTTAATTGGGACTCTACAGATACAATTTGGGTTTTAATTGTACTCCTCTTGTCCAATCACAATTGAGTAATTTTGTTGAGTGTATTAAAATAAACCTAATCTCATCATTTAATTTATCTAGAATGATTCTGAATTCAGATTCAAATGGAAGATTCCCTTCATGTTGACATTTATCTGCTACATACCTTATCACTGCCGCCACTACTACTGCTACTGTTACCACTGGCTTTCATTTTTTCTTTCTTGCTTGCCTTGTATTCATCAAGCAATACTTTTGTCTTGGCATCTACTTTTACCTTATATTAAAAAAAAAACGACACAAACATTATTTTTATTGCATAATTATGTGACCAACACAACCCTATATGTATAGTACGGGAATTGACATCCATCAATCAAAAATACAGACCATCTCACATCTTATTGAGGAGGAAAAATACAAAATAAATGTAATTTTTATTTCATAATTGTGTGATAAGCACAACCCTATATGTATCAACGTTTGGAAAAAGAACCTTTGCTTTGGCTGCACTGGCATTCTGGAACAATCTCCCAGATGCAATTAAGTACTCAATTTCAGTTCCAGAGTTTAAACCTGCACTAAAACACTACCTGTTCACCAGGAGTAACTGACTTTTTTTTCAATTTTTTTCAATTTTTTTTATATCCGTCTGGATAAAAAGCATGGAAACGTCACATGATGTGTTTGTTAAGAACTTTATATTATTATTATCATATGAGATTTTGTATTCCATCAATCAAAAAATATCATCTCGGACAATTGGAAATTTGATTGATAGACGTCAATTACCCAGATGTTGCAAATTAGAGCTGTAGTAAATATCTGGGATACATAATATGTAGATGTAAGTAAGAATGATGTTAGTAAGAATGGCCTATTGTGATAGATGCAAATTTAAAAGCTTCAAATCATTAATGTTAGAATTGTTTGACTAGACTACAACATTCAGTATACACCTATTTCAAAAGGTGTTGTCAGTTGGAGGTCTGAAATCTGAGACCTAGTAACAAGCATGAAAGTCCTGTTTAGTCTCAGATCTTCCATTTCAGATCTCAGACTGACAGTGTTTTCGAAATATGTGTATATGATCTGTAAAGATTATATATATAACCAATAACACTGTACTTACAACAAGGTTTTTTTCTCCCACTTGAAGTTTGTGTAACAGTCGTATAGCTCGTAAACTTGCCTCAGGATCAGAGTACTCACAAAAACCAAATGCTAATATCAGAATGAACCGAGAGAAAAAATAACATCAGAACACTGTGATTCCTGCTATCATGTCTTTAGGGAATCAGGGGGGGTGTAGTGGTAGTGTTCCCCTCTAGGTGTCTCTCACCTCTGGGGTCATGGGCTCAATTCCTAGACTCAGCATTACATGTGAGTAGAGTTAGTTAGGTCTCTTTCTTGATTTGAGGGTATTTCTTTGGGGTTTTCATATTTTTTCCTCTTCCACAAAACCTAGCATTGTAAATTCCAATTTGATCTGTGGGTTAGCTGTGCCCTGACTTAGATCAGCCCAGAGTTTGTTTCAGGGTTCAATAAAATTAAGACTCCAATAGCACAGAAGAATAAGTGCAGGCTCTGGTTAACCAATAATCCTTACCTTGTAACTTTCCATTTGCTCCTTGTACTCGTTTCCAACTCACAACAATCCCACATTTCTAGGAAAAATATAATAGACAACTTTGTATTTCACGATGGTCACAAAATCTGTCACTGGATTTTTCAAATAAGAACTTTTTTCCTGCCGTAAACTTCTTCAACAATTTAAAAAATGACTTCTTAATTTTACAAGTCAAAAGGAGTACAAGTCAAAACAAAAGGAGATTAAGGATCCATGGTCATGGCCCCACTGCAACAGAAGTTTACTGCATTACCAAACATTTAGCAAGGCTCAAGAAAATGGTTCAATGCTGTAGTATTGATTACTTACCATAAGAATTTGTCTAATCATAGCATCGGATGCTCTATCTGTTATATTTCCAACAAATACTGTAGTAGTGGGATTTGAAGGAGTCGACGACTAGTAAAATAAATTAGTAAAAATAAACATTGAGGTCAATCTTTATGTCTTAATGTATTGATATCATCAGGGTCCCCGTACAAGAGAGCAGATGAATATTGAGAAGGGGGCCATACTGATTTGTGGGACAGATTTCAGATTTGAGAGGAAAACAAATATAAAAAATGGCTGTCATAACTTGGCTTGTAATTAAAAATAAATAAGTGATATCTTTGGGTTGATTAATGTACCAACAGATAACACTTCACCCCTTCCCTATATACCCCAATATATACAATACACACTCCTTGATCCCTGAGTAAGGCAAACTTACTTTATTTTCTTTGTTTTGATTATTAGAATTTGGTGTACCTCCCTTTGGAACTGGAGGTCTGACAATAGTAGATGGGGTACTAGAACTCTGCAAAACAGAAAATAATAATATGATGGTTACAGTTAATTCAAGTCACACATGACCAGTAAGTCTGGGAATATAAATGTAGCTTTGAAGATTTCATGTTTAAATTTTGAATCTACAATCAACTTACTACTCTAATATTCCCAAAAAAAAATCAGTAAAAATAGGTTTTGAACCCACCATCATGAATGATTGTGAAATATTTTCCAAAAAAATTAATTTTCCAACCACATCCCTGAGAATAAGCTTTAAAATATTTTTTTAAGTTAAAAGTAATTTCAAGTGCCAGAGTTTTGAGCATAGTGGGAGCCTAGACTTGGGAGTACAGACAAAGCTGCTGAAAGTCCAATCAAAACATGAGAGATACTGGTCAATTAGCTGTAACTTTATTTGAAGTTGGAAACCCTACATGAGGCCAAATGAAAGAATAAGAAGTGTGTTTCCGGTTGCATTAGAAAAATAATTGGGGTCGGTACCGATACAACAGTGGAAATGAGCTTACTGGAAACCCTGTGGTGCATTTGAGAATGAAAAAAATATTAGGGTCAGCAAAAATTGGCAAGGAAATTAGGGTCGGTCGCGCAACAAGAAACACACTTATTTTTTGATTGGACTGATCAAAACAACCACTTCAATGAACTTACTGTACTCATAGGTGCTGCTGGAATCCCTGGCATAGCTGTGCCTGGTGGAGGAATTGGAGGAGGGAGTATACCTGTTAAGACAGAAATAGACCTAGGTTATTCAATCCCAACACAGTACTAAGCTAACTTCCATATTCAATAGACCTCCTCGGCTTGGCTGTAATTTCGACCAAAGGTTTAGGATTCTTTCGATTTTACTTTTTTTTCTTGCATAAAAGAAGTGTGAAGGTGTCATTAATTAGCTCTGTACACTAATATAACTGAAGTTAGATCTGTGTGCCTAGTGACAAACATGTAAGCCATGGATTGGATAGAAAGAAGTGTGAAGGTGTCAGCAGCTTAATTGCTCTGTACACCATTATAGCTGAAGTTGGACCCACCATGGATTGTATCTTCAGGAACAGAATCAACATTTTGACTTAAATGTGGATAATGATATGAAGTGATGCTATCCATCAAAGCCCAGTAATGCTTTGCATATTTGAGCATGTAATGGTTTTTTCCAAAGACATATACGCGTATACACTTATACATTATAAATTATTCATTCAATACTTGTAAATATTGTATTCTTATAACCACATTAACCTGCCTCGACTAGCCATAGCTATTTGCAGGTTATGTGTAATTGTATCTCGTATTGACTTCTTGAATAAAGTAAAGTAAAGTAAAGTATAGTAAAGTATATACCCAAATGAAATAGTATGTTCATATTACTGGGCTTATATACTCAGTGAAATCACTGCTGATCTATAAATTGAGGAATTCAATAGATTTAATTTTATAGTCTTAAGTATACGACAAAAAAAACAAGCTTGTGTCATCTTTAATAGCTTCTCTCAGCACGTGTCATCCGTTCTTTCGAATTTTTTTTACCAATTCATCGACGATTTTACACTGAATAAAAGCGTAATAATGATAAACATTATCAGGCATACATGCATTGGAGTTATTTCAACAAGTTTTAGTGGTTTTACCTGGTGCTTGTGGTGGTAAAGGTGGTGGAACAGGGAATCCCATACCAGGGTAACTTGGTGGTACAGGAGGTGGTGGTATAGATAGTGAAACATTAGTTATAGTTGGAGGAATTCCTGGCGGCATATTCCCTGAAATAGATAGTACAGGCATTGGAGGAGGTAATAGCCGTTGTTGCTGTGGCGGACGGTAAGCCATGGTTGAATATTAAGCAACGACTTCTGATTTAAAAGTTCTTGAAGGACTACACAATTTTCAAAATGGCGGACATCTGATATACGTAAAGAAACAGCCTCGACTTGATGGAGCAAATTCACCTGAGTGGGGTACGACAGTGAGTTTTTGCTCCACAGCGATTTTTTTTCTTCTTTAATTTCTTTAGTTCTTTCTCTAGCTTTTCTTTGCACAAAAAAAAAAAAAAGAACAAAAAAGAACAAAAAAAAAATAAAGAAAAATAAAGAAATTATAAAAACCAGACCTTTTAATTAAAATTGTTTATCCTTTCATGGATTTTCAATAACAACAACAACAAATAGGCAACATTTTCTCAACGTATTCCAACTTTATTATTTACACTATACTACAATTCATTCTGAATCTAATCTACAAGAATTCTACCCTGAGTACATTGAATGTAAGGATATTTGTGGTATAAATTTTAATTTAACTAATTTTAGAATCTATTATCTGTGAAAGACACAATAATTACCACTGTTTTCATTGCTATGTGCTGATTGAGACAAAATGTCGCAACAGATAAATCGGCAATACATAACTGTCAATCAAATAGATCATTAGAGTAGTTTTCCATGTACCTTTACATACTCTCAGTTTATTTGTTTGACAGTAGTCAGTTGGGGTTTTGCGGGGTGGGGCGCACTCATCAAATGGAAATGGGAATGTCTAAACTAACAACCATTTTAAAAGTGCTATGAAATTCCAGTCATTTCCAGGAGCAAAAAAAAAAGATCCAATAATGAATGTTGAGCAAACTTACAGCTTGTACTGGGGTGAGGGGGGGTGCGTGAGCACCCAAAACACTCCCCTTGGTTATGGCCCTGATTTACGAGTCACAGCTTTTGTCTCGAACAGCATATAGCAATGGGCAGTGGTGACATAGCTCTTGACAGAAAACTCATTTTATTTTACCTGTGCCATTATCAAACAAAATAAAAAAATTGCCCTATTAACTGCAATATATTCTATTCAGGAGCAGATCTAGGGTACATTCAGAGGCATCCATACCTTCTTTCCTACCAAGGTATGATATCTAAATGAGTGAAATAGTATCGCCTAAAATATAAAATTTGACTATTGTTTTGAGGTGAGCCTCACTACTCAAAATTCTCAATCTGTTCTCCATTAATATTGAAAACCACTATTAGGATTATTCATAAATCTCTATAAAATGTAGTATTGGGATCATAATTGTCAAGTAAGCTTAGATTTGACAAAATCAGATAACAATTCCTGGAGATCGTTAGATAAAGTAATTTGATTTTTGACCAAACTAAGGTATTCTGAGTATGACTGTGTGTCTTGGTTTGCATCCATCTTGGTATTTGTTACTGATCTTGGAGTATATTTCATACTCAGAACTGTTTGTCTTTCAGTTGCTTTCATTGTCTCCTGATTTAAAAAAGGTGAAAGGTGAAATGTAGTTATCAGTACAAGGAAACCAAGAAGCATGGTTACGACTTCATAGAAATGGTAGACTGCGAGCGGTCCCACTTTCCCTCCAAACTCAGTAAGGGGGAGTGTTTTGGAATTCCCGTGGATGCTCATGCATTGGAGTCAAGTAAGTGGGGAGAAGGGAGAAGAAAAGTAGGCTGTTTTTCTCTTCACAGGTAATCAAAAGGGTGGCCTAGCAGTAGTACACTTGCCTCTCACTTATGGGTTCAGAGGTTTGATGCCTGGAATCAGCATCACATATGAGCTCAGTTTGTTAGGTGTTTTTCCCTGGATTTGAGGGTTTTTCTTCTAGTTCTCCAGAAATTTTTGGTGGATGTCAATCAAGACATGATAACATTCCATAGGCATGTATCCTTGATATCTTTATTGACATTCACTAAAATTTACTTTACTATGACAATAATCCCACAAATTCAATATAGATGTCAATGGATCAGACTGCCATGTTTTTCCCCATGAGAAAAAATCTTTGTTTAACCACTAATAACCTCATCCTGAAGCACTTGAATGCCCGGGGGAAGGGTGGTTTCTCCCCTATATTCGCTATACAGGTATGTGTCGTCAAACAGGGTATGGTTTTCAGCGGTTCTACTCTGGAACAGGGTATATAAAATCGCGCTCGCTCTCGGACAGGGTATATGAAATCACGCTTTCTCCTCTCTGGAAAAGGGTATCTATTTTCGCACTACCGGAAAAGGGTACAGTTTTCAGCGATCTTGCTCTTAAACAGGGTATGAATTTCAGCAATTTTCCTCTGGAACAGGGTCAGGGTTCAGAGGGCTCAGCGGCACATCCCTACCCTAAATGGGGAAGAGTACCCCAACCCTCAGGCTTGAATGTGAGGCTAAGCAGGGGGAAAATTTATTGTTCCAGTCAACCATAGTTAATAGTTCCCCTCTATTAACTATAAGTCAAAGTCAACGTGGTTGCTGTGTGAAAAAGTTTTTAAAAAACTCACCAAAAGATCTTCCAGTTGGTCACACATATTCATGAAATCCTCAAAGGAACTTTCCAGTCTGTGAGGATTCTCATCAGCTGTTTTTCTGAAGAAAAATAGACAGAAATTTAAACCAAATAAGCAGCTTTCAGGCTTAAAATGGTATTAATACATATGTGATTCATAAATATCACGATAATTATTTCATAATTATCTGTAAAAAAAACCAGTAAAATATATAGTGAAAATAACTCACCCAGAACTAACTGAATCCATATTTTGCTGCAGAGCTGCATCAGCTTGATGCATTAGCGTCTGAAAAACAACAGCAAAATATAAATTAATAAAATTTACGCTTTCAAGTATTCATTTGATTTTCAATCATTCCCTCTCCCCCCCCCCCCCCCCCCCCCACTCCCCTATTATTTAAAAAATCCAAGCTACAGGTATGTTGGCGATAAACTATAATGGAAGATAAAATTTGTGCATCCATGTTGTAAAGTTCGTGATCATATTATGTTTATAAATACATATTTCAAGCGTTTTATAAAGTAATATAAAAGGTAGACGGTTAAGGATAGGAATTTTAAGATTGTTGGTTACCATAAGAGTGGTTTCAAGGAAATGTATAAGCTGTTTTAGCTTGATAATGTGTTCAGGATCCTGGTTCTGCTGAGCCTGACCAGTGTTACTGGACGCCATCTTGCATGTGAAATCACAGGAAGCCCAACCTCTGTGTTTATTAGCAGTGAATCTTCATCTGATCATTATGTAAATAAATTTTAATAAAAAGCGTTAAAACTTACCTAAGGTATTTTTTATGCCATTTTCTTAGGCTGGTAACTGGTTTCAGTTAATTTGAAGAATATTAAAACCCTTTGTGTTACTTTTGCTTCAAATACCCAACTGGGGCTTCCTGTGGTATGCTACAAATGATTCAAACAAAATGGCGGTAAGTCATGAAGGAGTTGTTCGAGCTGCTTGCAATGGTTGTCGACAACTAGCCAGTAATGAACAGTTTATTGCATGTCCTCTCTCAAAGACAACTATTGGTGTTTGGTGGATACCGAATCTATCTAAAAATGTAGGACATTATTTGGTAATTTCGTGTTTTTAAGCTTATTTTTGGGAAAGTGACTGACTTTACAGCTCTGAATGCATTGGTATTCGCGCCTTGATAATCTTATAGTTACCGATTTTGTTAATTCTTTTGTAAAAGTATAAAGTGGATGATGAGGTGTGAGATTAACAAACACGGTACAAAACTTACATTGAGTTTTAAACCGTTGCTATGGCAACAAGGACGAAAGTACAGAAATGAGAAAAGATGTCCATCTATTTTTTCATTTACCTTTCCTATTTCTCATTATCAGCCTTTACAACTATCAGGACACAAGAAGCTCGTAACATGTGTCTGCTTTGGGAACAAGAGAAAACGAATGTTACTCTGCACGGTATCGGAAGACTTTATCTATATTTGGAATATTACCAAGGGATATGCTAATTACAGCTCTGGTTGCCATGGTAATATTGCTTTGTTTGTTAATTCATATTCATTCGTAATCATATTTCCTGGACACTGATCATTTTGTTTTTAGATAAAGATGAAACTTTTAGGCCTCTTTGTGTCGGCAAGGATCTTGGAAATGTGCAGCACATAAGCTTCAATTCATCAGATATTCTAATCTCTGCTTGTATTGGCAAGGAGGTCTGGATCTTGAATATTGAGGTATATATGCAGTTTTTTTCCACTATAATACAGAGAATAGAAAAAGACCACTGCTTTGAGGGTATTGTTAAATATGGTGTTGTGTAGTTCACTTTTGTTTGCACCTCTGCACAAGGTTCTCATTAAGTTTTGAAATAATAGAAGAAGATCATGAACTGCCACAGAGTCCAGTTAACCAAGTGAACATTTTGCGAATTACTTAGCTACTAATGGTGGTTTAATCCAGAGAATTTTGCTCATGTAGTTATACTGGAGCATTATCCTATCCCAGTGACCCTTAAGGAACTGACCTTGTATGCATGCACCAAATTATTTTGAGTAAACAATAATGACGGACTGCAAGCATTCCCAAGAGAGTCAAAAGACAAAAAACATGGCAGCCATTTTAGTGCTGTTAACAATGCATGTTGAGAAATATATGCCTGAAGATGAAACAACAACTCAATATTTAATGACACTTACATACGAAGAAACCTTAAAGGAATTTTTTGTTAAATGGTACCTTTGTAACATGCAATCAAAGAATTCATTCTTTTTTTCCATTAAAAAGACATGCAAGTTGGATTCTGTTCTCGAAGGGCACATAAGTCCATTGACACAAGCTCAGTTTTGTCCTTGGAATGAATGTATAATAATATCAATAGCAGAAGACAGAACCTATAAGGTACAACAACCATGATTCAATGATATTTAGCTTAGTTTAACCTAATATGACAACCCAAGACATAATGGGAGGTCATGTGACCCTTCTATATATTTAGGGCATGGCATACATTGTCATAACTAATACCCCAGCAGTTCATATCAGACCACGTCCTTAACCTAAAGCTGTTTAAACAAACTACTTTGGTAGACATTTGCAACATGCAAGTTTCAACCCTTGTTTAACTAAACTTCCTCAGGGAAGTAGTTTTAATTTTGTTTAAAGATGGCAAACAAGGAAAAAAGTAGGATAGAGAAATGAATAACAAAACCAGGTTAGCTAATGTTGCTTGTGAATGAGGTATTAGTATGATAAATAAAAAATTCTAAACTCTACAGGGCCAACTGTAATTGGCAAAAAGCTGTTGTGGTCTCCTTGCCCTAATGGGAAAAGCTAATAAATACAAATACAAATACCAAAAAAATTGCTGTAATCTTATTCATCCTCTTGAGTAATATTATTTAACAATTATTTGGTGAAGGCAAAGTGAATATTGGGGAATATTTACTGAGATGCGAGTTATCCATTGAGGCTGCAGAGGCAAATAATTGTTTTGGTATAAATACACAGGTGATTCTTTCAAAAAGAAAGGGACAAAAAAAGAAGATAAAATACATTTTTTCCCAGTAACAGCAACAAAGTGGCTGGCCGCCATTTTGGATTATCGCTGGAGGTGATTATCGTGTGATAGTGTGAGTTTCTCGACCAATCAGGGCATGAGATTTTCAATAATCACCTGTGTATTTTTACTAAATAGTGTTATTGCATGGAAGACCTAGCCTTAGACACGAAAAAAATAATGTTTACTACAAGGTAATATCTTTTGTCTTGGACATCTAGGTTTGGGATATCCAGGAGTCATGTCTGGTATATCAGTCACCTATCGTATCCGGTATGTATGTTGGCTATTTATACACTTTATATTCTATACCACATCAGGGGTTTATTAAAAAAGAAATTATATTTGTACCCAAAAAGAACCAATTGTATGAATATTCATCCCTGAACTCTATCCACTTGTTTTGTCAATAGCCTTCTACTCCTACGCAAATGTTCTTAAGGTTGTCATGCCGCCACTCTGCATTTCTCTCCCTGACCTCATGAGAGAAACATTGTGTGACAACCCAAATAACATATACGTAGGAAGCTATGTTAGCCATTGGCTGACAAAATTCTAATTCTAATTTCTGCTAGCATTATATACACTGTAAAGGGATTGAAACAAATTTTTTTTTCTTTCAGGTTTTCCCTTTATTTCTCTTGCTTTTGATTCAGCACAGCACTGTATGGCCTTGGGATCAACTGATGGCAAGGTTGGTTAACATTTTTCTAATGTAGATGAATAACTATCTGTGGTGATCAAGGGTTACATTGAGTAGCTGTAGTGCACTCTCCTCTCACCTTTAGGGTATCAGGTTCACTTCCCAGACTCCGCATCACCTGTGAGTAGAATTTGTTAGGACTCTCCCTTGGTTCAAGGGTCTTTTTCCAGGTTCTCATTTTTTCCTCCCTCCATAACCTAACAAGCTAAAATCCAATTGAATCTGTGCTAAGTTAGCCTTGCCCTGACTTAGATCAGCCCAAAGGTTGTTTCAGGGTTTGATCTGTAAGTTGGCTTTACCCTAACTTTGACCAGCCCAGTGGATGTTTCAGGGCTGTATAAAATTTGAAGTTATTCTATCCTTTTCCATCTTTCTGCAAGCTTCTGAGGTTTTGAACATTTTAAGACGTCATCTTTGATCAATAAGAGGACAGACAATGGATTTAATCCATGAGCAATTTGTTAATTTCGTTACATATATATCCATAAAATGGGAAAACCTATAAGTTAATTTGGTCAACTAAATGATGTATATCTGAAATTATTAAGGTTCGAGTGTATGGTCTTGGTCAAGACAGCAGTTTCCGCTGCATGCATGAAATTGATATCAGCCAAAACCTTCAGAAAACCTTGGATAAACAGAAAGTACTTGGAGATACAACAACAAAAGGTAGGGCTTTTGAAATCTCAATAGACCCCTTTTGAATTATAAATAACCGCTTTTGTTTCTTGATTACAGACTCATTTGCACAGGTTTAGCCTCGAGTTTGTGCAGAATATTTACGTGTTCCAGTCAAGGTCCGTCGAGTTTCAACATGTTTGTATTGTTGAAGTTGTACATTCTTTACTTTTCTGTTGGTATTTGTGAATATTTATATTACTGATACGAGGCTAACCCTGTGCAAATGAGTCTGTAATCAAGGAACACAGCGGTAATTTGGAATTCAAAACTGGTCTGTTGCAATCTAAACTTAGGATGCATTTGTAAATATGTAAAATATTTAAAACCAAAACTCAATTACTTTCTTTAATAATTAATTAATTTTCTCTATTATTTAATTAATTAATAATTGTAAGACTGTATTGTTGTTATTTTATTTGTTTGTTGATTTTTCTTTTTTAAAGATGCATTTGGAAATAAGTAGTTAATATGGTACTTACAGACATCGTAATGATCTTCAAATACCATACCATAATCAGTCAACTATTTATAAACCTCTTTTTCTGCCTTTAATAATTTGGATTGATCGTATTAATTTTTAAGAAATCTGTAAATCATTAAATTTTTAAGACTCCTAGAAAATGCCCAATATCCCAAAATATGCCTATCTAACCTACTCTCTCTCAATCTGTATTAATTGGTTATTAAGTTGTGTGCTGTTTCCTGACTCATATGGCACTTGTTTTTTCTAGGGCCTGCCATTATAAGCAGCAATCCCAGTTGGCAAAAAGAGGAATATGAACAAGATATAATAGACAGTGATAAAACTAGTGGGGTTGATGCAGAGGCTGGGATAGCTATACTTGGGCTCCAGTTTATGAAAATTCCTGGACAGACGATGCAAGGCACAAAGTCCCCCTTGCTTCCATTTCTGAATGCTGCATCACAGTCCCAGATTAAGTGAGTATAGAGCTCTCATACTAAGTTTTATTGATACCTTATCCATACCTTACATGTATATACTTTATCAAAGTCAGAGCATGGCTAGAGAACTCATAGATCAAACCCTGAAACAACCTCTGGGCTGATCAAAGTCAGGCCCAGCTACACAGATCAAACCCTAAAACAACCTCTGGGCTGATCAAAGTCAGGGCATAGTTAACTTGCAAAACAATTTGGAATTTAGCATGGTTTTTTGGAGGGAGGAAAACTGGAGAACCCAGAGAAAAACCCTCCAATCAAGGGAGAGACCCAACTGACTCTACTCACATGTGATGCCGAATCCAGGAATCACACCTGACACCCCAGAGGTGAGAGGCAAGTGCACTACAGCTATACCACCCTTGATGTTCTCTCTTCATTATATATTGCTAATTATACACCAATTCGTAGCCACTAAAACTATGTTGTCCAAACTTTTCTTTCATAGTGACATCTTTCATGTTCCATCGATTCTTGTAGTGGGAATGACAGCATCAGTATTATTGGTTAACTGTAACACATGGGAACTGCTTCATGTTTTGGATTTCAGAGGTGATTTACTGAAATTTATTGAATTCATTACGTACTGTTTAATAAACGAGCAGGAGTGTTTTATCGGGTATAAAACACGAGGCGTAGCCGAGTGGTTTTAGACCCGATAAAACACGATCTGCGAGTTTATTAAACAGCTTAAAAAACTCCAGATGTATGTTCTCATACTGTACCGAATTCTTTACGAAATGAACTAAGTTTGATAGAGAAAATCCAAGTTAAAGTTTATGCAAATGAAGACGAATCTATATCAGATATAAAACCTCCTTCATGGTCATGATTTCTATTGTGTTTCCTTCATGAATTATTAATGAGTTTTTTAAGTATTATTTACATCATAGCCTTTTTCTTAGTTACTTTTCAAATCTTTGATGTACTTGTGATGTATTTGTGATGTTTCATTTTGTAGTACCAATACTATCCAGTAATGAACTGGACAATATTCAATACCATCTTCCTACCGCTGGACTGTATGCCTTTACAGAAAGGGAGCAAAATGTGGTAAGACTGTCACAAATATAAGGTTTATTTAACTGTTATCTTGATGCTGGAGAGGTGTGGAGATTTTTTCTGTCACCACACATTGAAAGTTGTTGTATCAAGCTGAACTACTATAACCTTAATCCTTTCACTACTAGAGGCTAAAAGGGCCCAACTCAGGCTCTTCCTGGAACATAATTAGGGTGTTTTTTAGTTCTCAATATCAAAATGAAAAACATATGCTCAGTAGATATTGAGGCCTTATAGCACGCATCAAAGCAGTTGATAGAATCTGATTGGTTAATGATCTAATAAACAATAGCACACATGTTTCAATACAGAGAAATGTCCTAGCGGATGGGTAATTGAAAAGCCAAAATCAAATGTCTTTCTGCTGGCTGCTTATGGCCACTCTAGGAAAAATGTAGCATTTCTGGTTGGCCACTTTTGGCTGCTCTAGTAGTGAAAGGGTTAACATTAACATTAGCCTGGTACCCCTCCCTCCTTCCCCTCCAAACATTTGTACATTGTGTAAAAGTACTTATTTTGTTTCCATGCATTTAATATTTATTTAGTTCATGATGTAATTTTATTATAATTCAACTAAGCATGTTCACATTCCTCTCCTCTCCCTCCACACACTCCACCCCCCCCCCCCCCCCCCCCCCACTCTCACACACCCATAATGTGAGAATCCAAGAGCTGAGAAGAACATTTCCTGTCAGGTTTATATCAGTTAATAACATTACTAGTTAAAAGAACTAGTTGTTCTTTCCCCTTATCCCCAATCCCACCCATGGACACACCTCTGCCAACCCACCTTGTTGTTTTCTGATGCCAGGTAATATTTTGGGCATATTATAGAAATATTCTAACTTTAAACTGTCTTATTGATTTGAATACAGGTTCAGTGTGTTATTGGAAGCTTGTTCAACAGTGCTATACATATTATTAACATCAGAATGCCAAAACTAGAAAAGGACGCAAATCCAGTAGATGTGCTTGCCAATCGTCTGTCAGAATCTTCTGGCCTTGGTACACAAGGTGTTTGTGACATCATTGAGGAGAGGAAACCAGAAGCAAAAGCAGTAATTGGTCTGGAGACTTCTGTTATTACTGTCTTGTCTAGGTTAGCAAAACTCATTTAATTTGGGGAATTGAGGGTGGCCTAGCGGTGGGACACTTGCCTATCACCTGTGGCATCTTGCAGTCACATGTAAGCAGTGAGATGTGTTGTCTTTCTTGTGATTTGAAGGCTATTCTCTGAGTTCTCTGAGTTCTCCGATTTTCCTCTCTCCACAAATTTTAGCTAACAAGCTAAATTCCAATTTGATTTGTGAATTAGCCATGCCCTGATTTTGATCACATCAAAAAGGTTGTTTCATGGTTGGATGTGTGAGTTAACCATGCCCTGACTTTGATCAGCCCAGAGATGTGTAAGTTATCTCCTGACTTAGATCAGCTCAGAGGTTTTTCAATGGTATCAATAAAAAATTGACTCATCTTCCTTGTTTTTCATATTTATATACATGAATACCTCTGTTTTCAGTGAACCCCTTCATGCTAATTCACCTTTGAAAGCTGAACTTCTTCCCAAGAGTTCCATCCCACCATCCAAGAAAACACTCAAAAAAGGTAGTCATACAACAACTACTAAAAAGCAAATTCGTCGATCGGATACACTACCGGCTAATACTCCATTTCACAGTGTTTTGATCAGTGACCACGAATAATACTTCCAAGCTGAGGTTGGAGTTGCTTCATATGATAAACTATACTTTTTCTATGTGCAGAAGCCTTGACTTGAAACTTGGAATATTGCAGATTAATAGTATTATATCTATCTTCCTTTTAGTTTCTATTTTCTATTGTATATTGTGTATATGTTTAACAGGGCTCCTTTTGATAGCAGAAGCATTTTGCCACTGACTGGACTACCCTGTTGTTATTTTATTTAAGTTTAAATAAAGGTGTCTATCTATCTATCTCTCTAACTATTATTCCTGATCACTGACCAAAACTGTAAAATGGAGGATTGGGAAGTCCATCGTCAAGTTTCCAGTGACCACCATTACACTTTCCTTAATTACATTACTGCTTTCTAGATGTTACTAGTGTGCTGACACTTAACTAATAAGTGAGAATTAAACACCTATAAGAGAATAGTTAATAATTAACACGTCATTCATTTTGTATTCTTCTATTTTGTATTTAGTGTTTGTTATTTTTAGAACCACCTCTTCTATTTGTGTCTAATTTCAGGACCGTCCACCAAGGGGAAGACATCATTAGCTCAAGATCAACCATTAACTTTCAAGTCTAAAGTCAAGTCTTCAGGCTATACAGATGCTCCAAGGTACAATAAAACTTGCAAATACAGTCCCTTGTATGATTTTAGGGTTTACGAAAACTATTGTTAAACCTGAGGAATTATACAATTTCAGACCCGCTTGTACTTTTTTATACTCTTTTGTTATTTTATAATTCAAAGGTCGAAAATGTTTTCTCCAAAAACGAACTCTGCCAAGAAGAGCTCAGCTCCTTCAAAAAAGTCAAGCTCTGGGTTATTTAGGTGGTACGTCGGTTCTGAGAATCCCTTTCTTCCTTCCTTCCTTCCTTCCTTCCTTTCTCCCTCCCTCCCTCTCTCTCTCCATCCCTTCTTCTTTCCTTCCTTCTTTTCTCTCCCTCCCTCCCTGTAATCTTTCCTTTTGCATCCTTTCATTCATCCCATTTCACACTTCCCACTAAAACATCCAGTTTCCTAAAAATGATGTTTCCACTTTAGTGTCATAGGAAAAGAATACCCAATGCAAAGCAATCCACCAACACACCTCCAGGAAAAGATGTCCCTGACCAGCCAGCCAACAGGCATCAATTGTATTACTTACAGTGGCAATGGTAGACATTTAGCGTGCGCCTTGTCCAACAAAAGCGCACGCATTCTTCGAGTACCTCCATCGAACAATAAAGACACGGTTCTTACAGGTATGGAACTGATAACATAGACTGTGATTTTACCGTTGATTATAGATAATACTAAATCAGAAATGCCTTATTACAACACGACTTTACATGAAAACAATCTTTTGTTTTAACGCTAAGAATGATGGTTGTGGGAGGGGGGCAAAACAGCAATAAAACAAAGAAAACAGCGGGGGAAATGTATGTTTTTAGAACTTAGAAAAGCAATAATAGACACCACTGAAATATCGTATGCATTGTAGGACAAACACCGGTTTATGAAATATTTCAAAACCAGACATTTCAGAGCTGTTAATACAGCTGCAGAGTAAAATTACCCCAATGTCGTATTACTCTTCACCATTCTGTCCCCCTTATAAACAAGTCGTGACGTCTTAGTAAAATAGGACAGTTGGCACACGGCACTGCACGGCACGGCACGGCACGGCACGGAACGTTCACATTACCATTCATACAGATGCGCTATTTTCATAAAATACGTTTTACATAAATAAAACATCTTATTTTTCTTTCTGATCAGGACACGATGGTTCGTTAACCCATATACAGTTCAGTCATGACAATAAATGGCTGCTGACGTCATCTACTGATCGAACCGTTCGTCTGTGGAGCCCAGCCCTTTCCGATCCTCTATTGACCTTCACCACTGTCAGTCATAACTTCAACACTGAGTCGGATACAAAAGCAAAGAATAAGGTAATATTGGTAATATAGTATGTGTAATGAATTCATAATGTACGAGCAGTTGCGGAAGAAGTTTGACCACAGGTAGCCCGGTTAATCCGGGTCAAAATCTGTGACGTCTCTTATGTCTGGGAAGAAAAACGACTTCACATAGACCACTTTTACATTAGCCCGGTTCTTCCGGGTCAAAATCTGTGACGTCTCTTATGTCTGGGAAGAAAAACGACTTCACATAGACCACTTTCACTTTAGCCCGGTTCATCCGGGTCAAAATCTGTGACGTCTCTTATGTCTGGGAAGAAAAACGACTTCACATAGACCACTTTCACTTTAGCCCGGTTCTTCCGGGATCAAAATCTGTGACGTCTCTTATGTCTGGAGAAAAACGACTTCACATAGACCACTTTTTCAAAGAATGAGGGTAAAAGAAAAATACAAAAAAAATCACGATTTTTTGGGGTTTCTAGGAGAGAATGAATCCGGTTCCCCAATGAATTCGTTGTTTTGGACACTGTTTGAGATATAAAAATATACAAATGCATTTTGGGTATCCTTATTAGCCGACTCAGAATCAATAATGATAATGGGAAGTTCTTATATAGCGCATTTATACAACGTCTCAATGCGCTTTACATTAATGACCAGTGGAGGACTTTACGGACTGCATATTAAGGCGCTAGTAGCAGCCGTGCAGCTTACAGTCATGAGTGATTTGTTAGTACATTAGTGTTATGCCTCCAGACAGGGATTAGCCTACGGAAAATCTTATAGAACTTGAAATGTTTTCGTACATATTTTGACATTAACGTTTTTCATATCGTTGCAGGACAATCCCCCTTTTCCTAAGGAAATCACTCAAGCGTCGTTTTACTACGTGGACAAGTTTATAATGGTCAGTTGTGGCAATGGTTTGTATCTGTACAAGTACCATATTGACCCACAAAAAGATGATATCAAGAGGTCAGTATTAGATGTGATAATATGTTAGATGGTGCGTGAGAGAGTAGGGGTCTATTATTATTATTATTATCATCATCATCATTATCATCATCATTATTATTATTATTATTATCATTATTACTATTGTTATTGTTATTATTTATTATTATTATTATTATTGGAAGAGCTTTGGAGAGTAAGGATGCAGGAAGAGTGGGCAAATGAAAAGGGGAGGAAAAAGGGGAGGAAAAGAAAAAAGGGGAGGGAAGGGATGGAAAGGGAAGGGGAGGAAAAGAAAACAGAAGACAAGAGGAAGGAAAACTGCACTGTATCAATTTCCCCTTTCCTGTCATTCACTGGAATCCCTTGTCCTAGACCCAGGGCGTTTACGAAAAAGGGTGGAATAGAAAAATAATAATAAATGGGAAATTCCTTTCAGTTTCTCCATATTCGTTCTTCATTCTTTTAGGTATCAAAGCCACAGTAAATACAAACTGGTGAAACTCTTCCAACAAGAACGTGCGCAAAGCATCACGTGTTTCTCATGCGTTAACGGCTTCCACTCTTGTATCCTTTCACCATCAACTAACAAAAAAAATCACTACTTCTTTTGAACATCATTCACTTTGATCAGTGTGCCCCCAACCCTCTCCCTCCCAAAAGTGAAAAAAGACACGTAGTCTTTAAGCTTCGCGGATCAACGCCCGGAACTCAGCGTAAGATTCAGGAGATTGGGCATTAAGCAGTGTCCACTTCTGGCATTGTCATTTGTCTATTACGTTTCCCCTTAGATAGGGTAGAACATGAACTCGGGTGATTATATACTTAACATGAATCCCTAAGATATTACACTATGTTGTGGTTCAAACAAATCTATTGAAGTGTTTGACATGAATGTGGGACGGAGTGTGCGCGTCCTTATGGATGCTCATTCTCGTCCTGCCCACGCTATTTGCCAGAATCAGGTACGACGTACATAGAACCGCTAGCATAAAGGCACAAAAAGGTTTGGATTCGAAGAAAAGGGCTTCCTCATCGATTACGCCTCTACCCCGGCTGAGACCTAGTTTGTTCCATACGTTGCTTCTTTTCCTGAATCTATACTTCTTTGTTCCGTATGTATGGATGGTCTAATATTATGCAGATACCCTCTAACCCTCGTTCGGATGCACGTAAAACAAAGTAAACCCACTGTTATATTGCATCGTTGTGAGGCATAGGTTGTATCAACAAAGAGTACAGACCCATTCAGTTTTGCGTCATTGTTACCCTTTTTCAAATTGCTGGGGAAGATTATCCTTTGATTCCAAGCTTTCCCACGCCACCCTTACCTCTTCACAAGTGTCATCAGATGATTACCAGCAACCGATGTCTTCCCACTTTTCTTATTCTCATTTTTTCTTCATTTAGGGATCAGCGTACGCATCCCATTCGCCCGAAGCGTACGACCTTTTCCTGACGGCTGCAGTAACCGATGGAATCAAGATGTGGGACCTCAGGACAAACCGGTAAGAATTATGATAAAAAAATCATCATTAATCATTATCAGTGACTATTAAATTTTTGGCGCCCATAAGTTATGAATTTAAGAAAATAACTATATTTGTTTGTTTTCTCTTCCTTGATACGAGTGGGTTTTTCTCCAGTTTTCCTCCCTCCGTAAAACCACGCTAAATTCCTATTTATTTTGCAAGTTAGCCATGCCCTGACTTAGATCAGCCCAGAGGTTGTTTCAGGGTTTGATCTGTGAGTAAGCCGTGCCATGACTTAGATCAGCCCAGAGGGTTTCAGGGTATCGATAAAATGTGAAGCGTTTGTGATTCAGGATATTGTTTTCAATTTAAGGTGTGTGAGACGTTACGAAGGACATGTGAATAGATCTCATCCCACAGGGATCGCTATCAGTCCTTGTTCAAGATACATAGCAACAGGCTCTGAGGATCGTTCGGTAAGACTCGAGTTTTACACAATATGTACTGCATAGGGTATGACCTCGAGAACCAGATTTCCCGTCGATAAGTATTCCTCTTTCTAGTAGTTTTATATCCTCTCGGAATTTGGACGAGCGCGCATTCTAGAGATTGAAAATTAATCTAGGATTGTGGTTTTGTTTGCCTATAATTATAGCATTTATGAATAATATATTGACTTTTTATAGATTACTGATGAAAACGAAAACACGCGCGCGTGCTGTGCGCAATTATAAAGCAGGCGGAGAACACGAGAGAAGTGTTCGGAACGAGTTAGCGAGTGCTTGGCCAATCCCCAGTGCTTTATAGAGTAGACTGAAAATCTTACGGCACGAACACGGTCGTGACACGGCAAGGCGTACGCCCGACCAATCACTTTGCCTGAGAATTTATTCTCCATCCAATCAAATACCCGGAACACGGCATAAACACAGCGCGGACACGGTCACGCCAAGGTCACGGCACTGTCAGACCAATCACATTGCGCGAGAAAAAAATCAGCCAATTAAAATTCTAAAAACTCACGGTTAAGGCACTGCACGCTTACGACACTGCGCTTTTCACAGTCATGCGAAAACTGCTATAACTAAGTACAGCACATCAATCACGCACGTCTTTATGTAACTTTTTTTTATTATTTGAGCAGCCGTTATTTTGGATACGAATGACAAGATAGAAAGTGCGCGCGTGTGCTGTGTGCTCTTAGAATGCACGCATCCCCAACCAATGAGAAAGAAAGATTAGCACAAGGCAATAACTAGTTTTGTCTTTTCGCTTTGTTTCAAGGTTTATCTTTTTGATGTTCGCGGTTCTTCGTTTTGTCATCGCTTGACGGGACATACAGAAGTAGTTGCTGATGTCGCATTTCATCCTGCGCACTCTGAGGTAATCCATCTGCGTCATGTAATGCTTTTTGGTTACCTTTGCAAATATATATGTTATTATAAAGCCTGCACAAGAGAAAAAGTGCAGTGTACTACGACATTTCTTGCAACAACAGCAGCAACACTGTGCTGCAAGAGCAGTAATATAGCAGAAATGTCAATGTTTCAACACAGTGACAAGGGGATGGAGAGACACCATGCTTATCAAAAGCAATAGGGACAAGAGGATATACTGACAAGGGATACCCAGGGGATCCCCAGGGAGATGGCGGATACAGTCCTCAGTTTGGGGACAGGGGATACAGCTGTAGCATATAGTCCAGTGCTGGATACTATCTTAAAGTCAATCCGATAATCCATATAGTCTAATGAAATTCAAATCATTCGTTTGTTTTTCTGTTTAGCTGGCGGCTGCTTCTCTCGACGGAAAACTCAAATTCTACACCGAGGAATTGCGTTAGAGTCAGGTCCTCATACCATTGCAAACATGGTCAGGGAACAAGCGAAGGTGGGAATAAAAAGATTCCAGATGAAACATGAAATGTTTGCGCAAGTAACTCTCTCTTCCAAGAACGACAAGAGTAAAATCTTTTAGAAATGCCGCATGCGAGGTAGGAAGACCATATTATTATAGTTTATCAATGTGTATTTATTATGACAATCTCTCCACATAAAGGTTTAAAGAAAATTTAATATTTATATTAATAAAATGATTCTTAACAACTTTTTCCAAGAAGCATTAGCTTGATGAAAACATAATTTAAATATTCAATAATTTACAAGTGCGTTGTTAGTCCAAAAAATCCTATTATCAGATTAAAAAATATAAACCCCATTATAAATATGAACATCTTTTTTTATACATGTATATAATATGAAATAGCGCTCTTTACTTGGAGTGTAATGTTTTCCTATTTCAGACCATCATTCTCTAGAGTATTACTTCTTTGTTTAACGGTTGTGCATGAGAAGAAACATACGTGTCGGCGCCCGTAATCCAGCTGGGACTGCCTGTGGTTAGATGGCAGAACAATGAAATCCCTTTGCTCTCGGGAATTGAGTTCTTTCTCATGTAAAACGATTGTATTGTTCCTGCCATCTAACATGGCTGCCATCACGTGGTGGTGCAAAACCTCTATTCAACTCAAACAGGAACTTATTTTAAGAGAATGAAACGTGGACTGAAATAGGAAAAATAATATATTCGAGCTAAAGAGGTCTAATTCATACTCTTAATTAATGTAATTCAAGCTATGACACCCAATTATTCCTAAGTACAACAGTTAGTGATCGATATATTTGATGATTGCTAGTCCCAGTCCCTGCTTAGGCTCTCCGTCATATCCGCCGTTCACGAATTTCTCATACACCGGCCAACTACGATGATAGATTACAGCTACTTTGTCTGCCCTGAAAATCTCTTTGCTGGCGATGATAAAGGCGAGTTCTTTCAACAAGTAAAATACTCCTTCTTGAACATTTTCGTCATCTTCGAGCTCAGAGTCGGAGGATTCTATAAAATAAAATATATTATTTATTATTAATGATTATTTATATTTGAAAAGAGAACGGAAACACATGACGAAAACACGTTGTTTGTCAAAGGAGGAGGAAGTGCAAATACCAAGTGCCAGCGTTTCTATTGGTAAACTAGCATGAAATTTTTGATGCGGTTATGTTCTCTCATTCCCCATATTCAATGCAGCTAAACGTATTCATAACAAACTTTTCATTTTAAATGCGTTTATTTTAGTTGCATCTTAAATTCAATATTCTTAGAATCTTTTCGATTTCCGTCACAAATATTTAGTAAATTCTCAGAAGCGTCCTTCCCTCCTCAGAGAGCTCTCATCATTACACGTCGTCATTGTAACCTTCGACAATACTTTTAGTTCTGATTCTACATGAAGTAAATAGTTGAATGGTAAAATATTCCTTTATTCGAGTGATGCGTTTCTAAGTTATAAAGGTTTATACTTCCAATATGCTAATGAGTGTGACGTCTATTAAGGCTTAATTAAATATACAAAATCGAACTGGTTCATAGATACAGTATTTAAAAAGCATCATTATTTTACTCATGGTTTACATGAAAGCTATTTAAAACTATTATTTTCAAAATGGCCAGCATTTAGTATTATTAGTTACAACAAAAACACTAAAATACCTTACCTGACGTCATCATCATTAACATATTGGAAGTATAAACCTTCATAACTTAGATACGCATCACTCAAATCAAGAAATATTTTACCAATCAACTATTTACTTTATGCAGAACTAGTGCTGAATGTATTGTCAAAGGGTACATTTGCACTTTAAGCTAAATGAAATAGTATTCAGTCGATCTTACCTGATCCACTGTCATCAGAAGACATGGTATCTTTTCCCAAGACTTTAGCAGTAGCTCTTGCTGTGTCAAGGCGAAACTCGAGGTTATTGTTGTAGAAATTGACGACAAAGTCCAACGCTGCGATGTACGCTTCGTGGGTATCCACCTCTTTGATCCAGTCCAGCATGTGGAAGTCTCCGGCTACATTTTCAGTTTTGCCAACCTTGAAGGAAAAAAAGGAATCGATCTATGAGTTACCGTGCCGTGACTTAGATCAGCCTCGTGAATGTTTGATGGATGAGCGCGGATGATTGAAACCTTTTCTACCTATTTCATCATCAAGTCTCGAGCATGTTCTACATTAATTTTAAAGATCGACCATACTATCTATCAAA
This sequence comes from Actinia tenebrosa, assembly GCF_029948245.1. Classification (NCBI taxonomy): domain Eukaryota; kingdom Metazoa; phylum Cnidaria; class Anthozoa; order Actiniaria; family Actiniidae; genus Actinia; species Actinia tenebrosa. Next base: position 1,058,100 of record NW_028292585.1, read on the forward strand.
TAATTGAACTCGCAATTCTTACCTTCTCAATAGCTCTCCTGCAGTGGGATTTGAGTTGACTGGCATTTTTCTTAGCTCTCTTCACAGCATCCTTGCTACCCAATGCTCTATATGTGTGTTCCGCAGGTTGTTGTGGCACGACCACAATTATCCTTCGATTATCCTTTCCGAGATACTGTACGTAGTCTTCAATGACACGAGATTTGAAGTAGGGATTCCCGGGACTCATTCCAAAAAGTACTACACCGTTGCCTGACATCACTTCTCGGCCAGTTTGGTGGACACAGCTGTTTTCATCTTGATCAAAGTTAAGAACCATCTTGATGTGAAATTGCCGACTTTGGTGGAAATGTTCCAAACACAACTGAGATTTCGTGATTTCAGGCTGGCTAGTGTAATTAAAACAAACACCAAAAGATAATGAGCTTGGGGTTTTTAGGCGCGCCTTTTATATCACCCGCCGAATGCGAATTGGGCAACGATATTTGACGTCATCTCTGCTGTAACGGGTGTTACATCGGTGAAATTCCTACTAAGAAAACAAGATCGTTCTTGGATTATGTGTCGATAAATTTAGCCGTACTGTCGCTGCACTGGTGGCTGTCACGCACTTACGCCGATTTCTAAGAAAGATAAGATTGGTCAACTTTCCTTTGTTTTCATTTAACATAAAATAAAATACAAGCACTCTTGAAAAAAAGATACGCTCGATCAACTGGCTGTTGTGCAGTAGTTTGATTCCAAAAAAAGGCCCGTGAATAAGTATTTCATTTTAATCTTTGCTTTCATTTATACAGTCAAATTAAAACAAAATTAATAGAGTTTGGAAAATAGAATACCCCTGATCAGCTTTAATTTTGCACCGCTGCCTGTCGCGTAACTTCGATTCCAAGAATCACGAGATTAGCAAATTAATGAGTCTTGTTGTTTTTTTTGTTTTTTTTGTTTTTTTTTTGCTACGAACGAAATGAAATGTTGAATAATGATCTTATTCAGGTTTTTTTTACTGGGATTCTCCACTATCATTTTGTCAAATATCGTAAATCCCCTCGATTGCTAAAATATTAATTCATTGATTTCACTTCAGTCACGTCAACTAAAGCTTCAACTTTTCCCCACCCCACGTATATCAGTAAACAATGAGTTTATTTTCAGAGTAAAAACAATAAAGTGAAATACCTTGTGATCATGACAACATAAAGACAGGAACAATTGCTGTCATTTCTGAGAAAAAAGGATCAAAATTCCAAAAATTACCAACTGGGTTCCTGTTATGACGTCATTGTAAACATGCATATTGAATATCTCATTTTTCAATTTTATGTGTGAAATTAATCGAGATTCAATATACACAAGAAGACTGTCATTCATATTTGCACACGCACAGGTGTAACGAATTTAAGACTGCAATAACTTGTTTATAGTTTGGTGCACTTTGGTTGGGCAATACCGAGCGGTATGGTATAATATTTCTTGGAAAGCTCAATCGATCAAGGAATGTCAATATAATTACGTCACGCATGGATACAAAAAGGAAAACTGAGAACATCTCGTGACCTGATGTTGACAAATCGTCCTGCGTTAGTCATATGAGATTATTTAGGGATTATTACCTTATTACAAAGAAAGACGCCACGAATAGATCCCCGAGTCACGTGAAGTTCTACTTACGTAGACAGGAAGTCCCCGGAAGGTTAACAAAACGATTGCGTGACACTTGGAAGCTTCATAGGGATTTCGGTTTTCAGTGAGTCCAGATCTTTTCCTTCAGTCAGTATTAGTATTGAGTAGTCTTGAAGATGATTCCGAGCCTTGTCATCGCCGTTATTGCAGTCTTGGTGGTTTGTGTACTGTGGGTTTATAAATGGTTTAATGAGGTAAGTCTTAGTGCCACAAAAAAAACATCCAGTTGCTCAACTCGCTTGAGTTTGCTACCCTGATTCTTTAGTCCATGCTACTCATGCTAAAAGCTGGTGAAAAACGTATGACTAATATCAAAGACACTAAAATATTTGGCTAAAGAAAATTTCAAAACACTAAAATCGTTGTAATAAATATAAAACTTTTTTTTTTTTTTTTTTTTTGCAAAATGAAAAACGGAGGGAACAAATTAAGAACCCATATATGTATCAGTATATGAGCGTTTTCTGTCCCAAATAAAATGCTTTAGGAAATGTCTTTAATATTGATTTTCTGGCTTAACTGATGTAATATTCAATTACCATTTGAAGGTTGTGAAATAATGTTGAACTAACTTCCGGTTTCTGCCGTGAATTTTTTATATGAAAAGTAAAGAATCAATGATATGAAATTAAACACTGTATGTAAAAATATTTGTAGGTTTATTTCTGGAAGAATGATTCTGGTGTAGTCATCAAAGGAACTTCCTTCAGGACGTTTTCGCCTCCACTGATAGCGATGAAGGATCAAACTTTGAAGAAATTCGGGATGTACCTGCTTCGATTCTTGCCTGGTCCACCAAAACTGTGAGTAAAAGTCTAATCGGACCCTTTTTTCCCTGGCTAAACTTGGAGGTGAACTCAACCGATTATCAGAAACTAGTGACGGAGTTTCGCTTCAGTAAAGGCTTTTCACGCAATGATTTATTTTCACTGCGTGACACTTACGTCACAATGGAATTTTCCCTTCCTTCTACGAAAGTTACTGGGCTTCTGCAAGAAGCAAAAGACAAAAAGAAAAAAACGCGTTCAAGTCACTGATAGCCGACAACACTTTGGGCGCGTAGCGTGTAAAAAGGAGGTCATACAATTAACCATAGAAATATTTTAAATTCATTCTGTAAAAATATTTATCCTTAAACAGAATAATAACCGATCCTCATATTGCTGTGAAGTTCATGGCCAAGCAACACAAGTATGAACGAACAAAGGACTTTCGACTTGGTTGTGTATTTCGCCAGCTTTTTGGTAATGCGGCTGGAACGGCCAGCGGTAAGGCACACAAGCGCATACGCAGTAGCTTTGATGGATGTTACAGTGCAGAGAGCGTGGAAAAGACGATCAGCATGATGGAAGAAGAATGCAAAGAGTATCTAAGACTGATTAGAGAGGAGAAAGAGGTATTGTATAAGGATTTGAATAATAATTTCTAACGAAGTTGTTGTAAAGAATGGATGGGTGAATCGGAGTGGGTGGATGCATGGGTGGATGCATGGGTGGATGGATGCATTGATGGATGCATGGATGAACTGGGATGAGTGTATGATGTGGATGAATCGATGTTGATGGACGGACGGACCTATGGATGGATGAATGGATCGGAGTGTACCGATGAATGGATGGGTTGATGAATAGACGGGCGGAAAGAAATATCTCTATCCTGTAGCGCAGTCGCATCAGCGCGCTAATACATGTTTTCGTTCATTTTAGGGTCAATTCAACATGGATGACTTGATACTATTGACGTTTAAAATGCTGATGAAGTTTACATACGGAAGAGATTTACCTGAAAAAGAGCTGCAAGAATTAATAGAACTAAGAACTCTTGTGGGTGCTTTAATTGCCGATACTTTCACGAATCCGTTCGTTAAACTTCCGTTTTACGAATACTTGCCTACCGACACGAACCGGAAAACGTCGGAGTTTGAAAGACGATGGCTGCAGCTCAACGAGCGGTAATTTTCTCCTCCTTACTTCATTAGATTTAGCATCTTAAAGAATGGAAGGCGCACAATGGTTTAATGTTTCAATTTTTTTACTCTTTATCACATTTTGATTTGATTTGGATTTGAATCGATGGGCTGCATGGAGTGGAGAAGAGACCATAAGAGGACATTTCTAAGATAAATAATTCATTCATAATTAATTATTAGATCCAGACTAATGTAGAATTTGCTTTTGTTAGTTTTCAGGAGCGTTTCGTGGAAGGAAAATCTAAAGACACAGATTGTGTTTTTTACAAGATGCAAAAAACTCTTGCTGAGAATCCAGAAGCTCTATCATGTGAAGAGGTAGGTTGTGCGCATGCGTTTCCTCCGAAAATAAACCCTATTGTTCTTCGAAGGTTTAGGGTAGTACCGAGTAGTTGTACAGGTCTATCAGGGACAGATTCAGGATTTTTATAGAGGTCACACGGAGTCTAGGGCTTTACCTTCTTTTATATGTTCTAGTTTCAGCAAACCCTGGAGGAGGCATCTCTTGCTAATGTAGACATCACGTGTGGTGCCACAGCTTGGCTTCTGTTTCATGTGGCTCTTCATCAACAAATCCAAGAGGAGCTCACGACTGAGATTAAAAACTTGACTTCAGAAGTAAGGCACCGTTCTTTTTTTATCGGGGAGGATGGGGGCGTGGAATTTGAGGGTTGTCATCAAAACATTTCCTCATGAGGGGGTGGGGGCTGGCACATAAATTAATCCGAGTCACACAACACTTTTAATACACTTACAATAAACAGAATGGAAAATATAGGAAAGGCCATTTTTTATGCAACAATGGAGGGGGAGTCAGATTTCCCCCTACCCCTTTCCGGGAAAGAAAGTTCTATAAGTTGACTAAAAAAATATCATTTCGTCCTACGAAGACTAAATGCGAGCATCTAAGGATATGTGAAATCGAACGTTGATGTTCACTGAAACTGTACACACCAAGAAATGAAAAGAGTGAAAAGGTTTAAAATACTGATGAAAAAGTGGAAACAACATTATCATCTCACATATAAGCTTTTTACGTCTTTAGCATTCAGGATCCTTAAATCTAGAAGTTCTCAACGACATGGACTTCTTAGGGAAGGTGGTTAAAGAATCAGCTAGAAAACGTCCCGTCATGGTAATCAGTACCCCAGAATATGTTCCCTGTCCAATGATGATTGGAGACTTCCACAGTCCTGCAGGGGTAAGTTAATATCTTAGATTGTCTGAAACCATGAAAAATATAAATAATAGACTTTTCTATCAAAAATGAAGTAATGTAACGAATATATTTAGCTCACAATCTCCTCGGTAAGGCAATGTTGAAATGCAAACAAAATTCAAAAAGAGTAAAGTGAGTCAGTTCAGCCATATTTTGGTCGGGAATGTCAGGGCTGTCACTGGCTAGTACGACATTCTTTATTTCATTCCCAGTGAGAGTATAAGGTGAACAAGAATGTAGACTTGCGTATATAACAAATTGAATAACTAAACCAATTTCTTCATTTCTTTTGCGTTCAGATTGAAGTCTCAGTCGACAACAGTGCAGTCAACAGCGACCAGGGGGTCTGGGAAGATATCGATACCTTCAATCCACGACGATTCGACAACGAAACACCGAGCATGCGCAAAAGCTTATGCCGTTTTGGAATAGGCCCACGCAGGTGTATGGGATACCGAGTTGCTGACGCTTTTATGAAGGTTCTACTAGTCACACTGCTAAGAAACTTCACGGTTACCTTGGAAACCAAAGTGACAGGTGATGACGACAGCGTGCCTGTACAGGACGTTGGACCTTTCTGTTATCCATGTGTAGAGTTTCGAGTGAAAGAGTCTCAGTAAAATTAAATGAAGAAAATAATTAAAACTATATGAAATCCAGGGCATTAAATTTGTAATTATAAAAAAGACGCAGTCGTAAAACCATACACGCTAAATTCAAATTCTAGCGCGCCACCCCCACTTAAAGCCTTCCTTCCTTTTTTTACGAGAATTGAATCTTAATATTTTGTCTTATTTTGACCTCCGTATGGAAAAAATATGTAGCCCCCCTCCATTAAAAGATGTTCATTTAAAAATGTGCCCTGTCACCCTTGGTGTAAATATAATAGAATTCTAATTAAAAAATGATATTGACATTACTTCTTGAGTTTTCGATTTTTTTATTTCTACACTTTTTTCAGGAAGCATTGCTAAACTGCCGCCTAACTTGTGACCCGAAAAGTTTGACTAATAAAACTGAATCGAAAATTTTCCTAACTTGTTAGGCTACCTGTGGGTTTGGCGGGAATTTTCCCGCCAAAACGCGTGTGCTCGCCCAGCCCCCTCCAACTCAGATACTCTCGCAAATGTTTCCTCGCACGTTTCCTCGCATGATTGATAACACCGATATCATGCAAGAATTCCAACGAAAATGGCCTTATAAGGATTACCAAAAAAGGAATCCACGAGAGATCTGCAAGCAGCCGTCACGTTTTCTCAATTCTATTTGATCAATGTCCATGCGATCATAAAGCAGTGATTCCACGTGCAACCATGCATCATTCGATTCCTTGATATACTGCGTTTTGATTGGACGAAATGGTGTGATTGACATGAAAAATATCACGTGATCAGGTGCTTTATGATCTTTACCTCGACACTTTTGAATGCAGTTTCGAAGAAAAACTATGAAGCAGCTTTGGGAGAAAAATGGTAAGTTGGTCAAGGGTAAAATTCATCTCGTAACTCTACACATTATTCCCCTATACTGAAAAAGAAATTACAGACAAGCTTTCTATGTCGTACTTAGCTTTTACACTAGTAGATGTTTTCCTTCAGTAATTTCTTAGCATATTTTACAAAACTTCAATTCAGTAATGGCCGCATAATTTGAATGAAGCAGCCAAATTTCTTGTTATTTAGCGGCTTATTTTCCTTGGTATTCGAATGTGATGAAAGCCTTTCTTACAAAGAATTGGATTACAGTCAAAGACAGTAAAAGTTTCTTGCAATTTTATTATACTGCGTTGTTAAATATTTCAATAAATTAATAGCTATGTTTAATACTCTGCAGTTCGATGGAAATTCCAAACTGTTTGGATAGAAATAGAATTTATGAACGTTTATTTAGTGAAGTTTTTAAGGTTGGTGTCTAGTGTCTTCATTTCAACGGCTTTCATGCCAATTTATTTGAAACTTGGTAGTGAACTCTTTCTGTTTATTTCATGTAGTAAAAAAAGGCAAGAAGACGGTCAAAGAGCTGGGCAGGTCCAGACCTTGTAACTATTTCAAAGAAAAGAATAATCCACAAGAGATAGCATAATTTAAACTGAACTCAAACTAATACAAAATTAAACTTCACTCTCGTAAAAAGTATATGACTAGCAGTTTTCTTTTCAGTAATCAGCTCTAAATATTTGTAAGGATTTGAGTCTTTTCGTGGGTACAATTCTTGGTTTGCAATCAATCCCAAGAGAGCACAATAACAAAAGGGATGTCCGCCATGTTGGAAGATATAACAAAAGAATTCATTCATTTTAAACAAGCATGTATTATTTATCTTTCATCACAGGCATCTAACCAAGATCCATGATCAAGTACACGGCTACATAGAAAACCAAGGGTAACTCGTGTTAATATCAACGCAAGATACTTGAGCAAGTTTCCAAAAAAAAACATGTTTTTAATACCATGAATCCATATTTTTAATGTTCAAATTTTATTTTCGTTTCACTTGCTCGGGATATCGGTGAATTATTATTTTTTCTTAAGAGTGGGGTTTTTGGTCGTTCCTAAATCAAATATGGAACATGTGAAACAAGTCTTGACGTGCAATAAGTATTTCTAAAATATGTTTGGTTTTTTTTTAAATTTTTCTCTGTATATTTATTGCAAGTCAAGACTTATAATACTAGGACTAGGTCTAGGATTAGCAGGGCTTTGAGTATACGAAGCCCTAAGAGATGTATAGGTGAAGCTACCACGTGTAAATCTAGGTGGGGTTTAGTGTTTTTGACTGGCATTTGCCAGGGTCAATTGGCCAAATCTAGGTTAGTTTTTTTTAACGGCAACGCTGGACATCACTGGAAACGACCTGGAGACGACCTGGATCAACAAATCTATTCAATACGTCTTGTTTGATTTAGAATGGAGGATTTGTTACTTGTTTTTTATACAGTGCTGGTCGGTTTTTTTCAATACACACACAAACTTAAACTGCGCCTAGGGTTTAGTTCGGTCTTTCGGTTCTAAGGTTAGCGCCGGCCATGTATTATGTGACACGAGTGAACGGCCACTTTTTCTCTCCACGATAGCGAGGGGGAAAGTGTGTGGTTGCTTGGTTACCTACAACATCAATAACTTTGGCACAGTCAAGGTTTGACCAGGGCCTTGTTTTTGAGTTCCCTTTTGTCGGCTCTGTAGTCGGAAAAGGGGCGGCGGAGCAGTCAAGAGGGAGCTGGAAACTGGTCTTGGATTTAAAAAAGAATCCCATGGTTTCTAAATTCAGTCAAATAAAAATTTTTACGTATCCGGCATTTACTTTTAATAACGGTCAAAAATTGGAAATACAATTTCGGCATTCATTTTTTTCTCCCTTCTTGTCTTCCTTTCTTCTTTCTTCAGGTTCCCGGGCTTACTTTCGTTCGTTCGTTTGTTCGTTTATTCTTTCGTTCATTCTTTCGTTCATTCTTTCTTTTTCATTCGAATTCGTTCATTGCTATCTTCTACATTTAATCCCCTCTTTTTTTTTTTTTTTGTTTCATCTTTCCCTTCCATTTGTTTCGGATCAACAAACCTTGGCTATACATGTGTCATTGATAATAACATTCCTCCAGCATAGATCTTACCTATTTAGATATTTCATTTTAATGCGAATTTTTTCTTTCTGTGCTAGTCGTGGCATTTAACTTCTCTTTCAGTCATCATCTTCCAAGAACAACCAAACTTGGTTGCGATCCACGAGCCTGCATTACGTTGAATCACTGGTAGCTTCTTAGTCTAGATTATCCTGGAAAAGCCGAAATTTATAGTTATTCATTATTATTATTCATTATTATTATCATTATTATTATTATTTTTTATTATCATTATTATTATTATTATTATTTAGTATCATTATGCTTATTATTGCCTAGATGTCGAATAACGTTTGCGAAAGTACGATTTTTAATTTCCTCTATGTCATTTGGCATATATTATGTATTTTGGCCCGGTTTTCTACGTTTCTGTTCATAAGGATTTTCTTATAGGATACCACATGGTTCTCACTTCATTGACGACATTATTGAAATACGTTTTTTTTAAAGGAATAATAAGTTGTATCTTTAGAAGTTTGTGAGTGAGTGCGTACGAAGTAGGTCTATTAATGTACGGAACTGTATTCATATACATGATTTTCTCTCATAAAAAAATTCGACATCACATCTCAATTATGTCTATAAATATATCTAATTTTAAATTAGCTATGACAGTATTTGTTTCATTAATACTTATTAGGCCACTTAAATATTTTTTGTTATTAATACCTATTGCTAGATTAGAGGTCGACACTTATTGTATAGGCTAATTATCTTTATTGTAAAATTTTATAACAATTTAATAAAGTCGCTACGTTGCATATAACACCTATTACCCGTTTTATTAATTGTCAAGAATTACTGATATTCTAGATTGTATAGTTGTGGGATTTTTGGTCCCGTGGTGATCTTTTTGACATGTTTTTTTTTTGTCATTTCACTATTACATCCTAACTAATGATATCTGTTTTACCGGTTTATGAAAATCAAGCTAATCTGTATTAGACCTAAAAGAGTGACCACAGTAAATCCGTGAAACACTAATTACTTAGATCTTATTAACCGAGCTTGGTCGGTCTGTACGGGATAATCTTGACCGAGGTCGGAATGTACAGACCGAGGTCAAGATTATCCCGTACAGACCGACCAAGCTCGGTTGATAAGAGTTTTATTATATGACCACTTTTCATAGAAAAGGACAAAATGTTTTCGCCGTAAGATTAATATGCGATCGGACCGGTTAATACCGGAGAATCTAGACCACGATGCGATCTATCCAATCAGATTGCTCGATTTGCTAGTGTCCAGGCTCTAAGATTCACGGTCATATGATAATAAATAGTACAAAATAGTGAACAATGGAATTTGCATGAAATTGTGCTATTTAGTATTACTAAAGTTTCACGGATTTACTGTGGTCACTCTAGCCAAATAGACAATATATATAATATGAGTGAAAATAAGTGTTGCGATATAATGAAGCAAAAATTATGTGACTCTCAATCGATCATTGAAAAAATAAAGAAATAGACGTACTGAGAAACTGGTACTGTTGCCATAGTAATGAATATAGTGATCCCGATCAATACTGAATGATTACTACCAGTATTCATTATAAAACAAAGACTTTAATTGTTTAGTTGTTAAATAATAAAGTGGTCATCTTGATAAATTGACAAGTCGTGAAAATTTCATCCAATAAGCCTGAAGCGAGATGACGTTTTACCCCCGTCTCTAGACCATAATAATTTTTTTTTTTTTTTTAATTCTTTCATATTAAAATTTTTGATTCCTTAGAGAATACAGGAACAATAGTCATAATTAAAGAACAAAAGCAGTGTGAAAAGGATTATGGTCTAGAGACGGGGGTAAAACGTCATCTCGCTTCAGGCTCATTCAAGTATTTATGGGACTTTTTCTCGCGGCAGCCATGTTGGTTTAAACAGTAGATTCTACTGCGAGTAGCCTCGCATTCAAATCCTTGAGAATAAATTTATGCGGATTAAACGGCTTTTATTTTCACAAGAATAAACATGGCCGCCGTGTGATAAAGGTGCATATGCCTACATGTTGGTTTATCAGTCCTTTTTAAAAACATTTGTTTATATTTTGTAGTCTCTTTGATGGCTGATGATTTCTGGAGATGAAAGCCACATTTCGTAACGCTGTCTGCTGAACGGACAAGCTTTATCACCAGCTATCATTCGACAAACCACTCATTTTCCTTCTTGCCTTCGCCATTATTCTTCGCTAGTGTGGGGATAAGAATCCACTATTCCCTGCTCTGCTGAACTCGTCCTATCTCTAGCTAACGTAGCCCCTGCAGCTGGTAAAAGCGGGGTTTCTTCTGGCTCCGGTTCGCGGAAAAAGCACACAAAAAGAACAAGACCTAGAATAGTAAGTCCTAATGTTCCCATGAATAGAAACTCCCAACCTTGAATGCTTAGCTCGGCTTTGCTGACGAGGGGTGCGATGACTTTTCCTATTGACATTGCGGCGATGCAGTAAGGCATTATCACAGGCTGAGGAAAAGAAAAGAACAAAATAATACACTTTACACTTTTATAATCTGACGTTTTCGAAGCAAATGGAGGAACTCGTACAGAATTTGTGTCAAATAAGACGGGTTTATCCTCTATTTATTTTATTACTGCCAATAAATGTATTTGGTGATCCACCTATTTCTAATACATTAAGTACTACTCATACACCTAATTGAAAAAACGTTGTCGGGTTCAGCAAAATGTTATATCATCAAAGCTAAGACCGATAGGGAAGCATAGACCTTTTCTGAGATAGCGAACATGATGCATTTTGGTCTAGCTTCGGTACAAACGTCTTTGTTCATCATACCTTATATGGTGTTGTTTGTACCGAATCTAGACCACAATGCATTCTATTTATCGAACTCAGAAAAGGCCTATGGTAAGACAAACAATTATGCTAATTTCATGCGTATTGCAGCTTTCCTTTCCTGTGCACATTTTATGCATCATGGCTTTGCCATGTTGTTAATCTAGGTCGACCGACTTTGCTCTACTGTGCATTTTTACATGTATATATGCAAATATAATACACATTTCGGAGTACCCAAAATCCTTTTCGGTCTTAGCTTCGATGATGTGACCTTCTCAAATTTTTTTTTTTTTTCAATTAGGTGTATACTATATTTAGGCTGGAAGAGTAGTACTTACCATCATAGCTTTGGCTACGTATTTTGTCGTCATGGATGGCAATATTACACCAGCGACGGAATAAGTTAAAAACACTAAAATAACTCCACTAATGAAGAGTTCTTCCTTAGTATGTTGAGGCGAAGACTTCAAAACCTGAAGAAAATAAACATTCCGAATCAGTGAGAATGAAAGGTGTAAGATTTAGATTGTAGATTAAAAAATTTGCAGAACCCTCGACGTTGGAAGCCATTTAAGAGTCAAGTATACTCACTGATGGTCCCCCAAGATAAGCAATAATGATGGCCACAGACATGAAAATATAACAACCAACAATGACTCTCCAGTCGCCATATTTGTTGTTCGCCATGCATTTGGACTTGGACAAGAACGCCATGGTGAAGGCAGAAATAGTGGCTATGCCAGACACACCAACCATCAACCAACCGTACTCATGCACGTTAAAGTGAAAATGATTGAAAGCGACCAATGGCATGGTGAAACCAACCCACGTGGTCACGTAGCCGTTAAGAAGATAGAGCATTAGACCCAGTAATACACCACGTGACTTGAGCGAACGTGCGACTGATCCTCCGTCGCCAGCTTCACCTTAAGAAAAAAAGAAGCAAATAATCGAATATCTCTAAAGATCGAAGGTGTGCATTTATCTGTGCATATCTTTGTTGCGCACCGCGGCTGACTTCAGATAGTTGCGCGCGAACAAGCTACATACGTTATTGACAAGCAACTTTCAGGATTTGTTAAAAAAGACAAATAGACATTGGGTATAGACAAATTACAATAGGCGTTCGTTGGGGTTTTTTTTGTTTTTTTGTTTGTTTGTTTTTGAATGAAGAATAGGACGTCTGAGTTAATACACTTACCTACTGGAGAACAGTCAGCTTCGTTAAGTACAAATGTCACCAGGATTAATGAGATACACAAGAAGAGAATGGTAAGGGCAGCTGGTGCTGTGAACTCGTTCAACCCCGTTGCTTTACCAAGAGCATTCTTACCAAACCCGGGAAGGAATGTTGCTGATGCTGGTTTTTGAGAAAATAAGATGTTAGAAATCATCATTTAATCTTCTCATGCCAAATATTTCCTCTGGCCTTGCGCATAGTTTATGATCCTCATCTCATGAAAACATATCCTTGTCACGCAGGTTTACTGGTATTGTAACGCATGCATGCTGTGTCTATGCTATTGTAACGCATTCTGTTGTGTGCGTCACACAGTTCTTTGGTGCTGCATTTGTGCTATTATATACTGGTCTTGTAACGCATTCCGTTTGGTGCGTCACGCAGTCTCTTAGTTGTTGTTTACCTACTAGTAATGTGGCATACTACTCTTGTAACGCAGTCAAGAAAGCGCACATCGTTGCTGGAAAATTACTGAATCTTCCATGCGCAGAGGAGTTTTAAGTAATGTTTAATAAACGAGCAGGAGTGTTTTATCGGGTATAAAACACGAGGCGTAGCCGAGTGGTTTTAGACCCGATAAAACACGATCTGCGAGTTTATTAAACGGCTTAGAAAACTCCAGATGTATGTTCTCATACTGTACCGAATTCTTTACGAATTGAACCAAGTTGGATAGAGAAAATCCAAGTTAAAGTTTATGCAAATGAAGACGAATCTTTATCCGATATAAAATCACCTTCATGGTCATGATTTCTATTGTGTTTTCTTCATGAATTATGAATGAGTTTTCTAACTTAAATCAAACCATTTACTCTTAATCAAACAAGTAACCAATTGTAGTTTTTGTCTTACCGATCGTAGACGACATCACTCCGATCATACAAGTGACTCGGTAATAAGACATCAGTTTTACGCGGTTTTCTCGGCTGCTGTTTGCCCCGATGAAACCATACGCAACTCCTCCACTACCTAAACAAATTTGACAGTCAAATCCAACGATATGATGAGTTTTCATTCAAATTATTATATATATTTTTTGATACAAAACTGAAATAAAAAATTGATTGCATAACATGAAATAAAGATTTTTAATTTGCGCCGGTCGAGTTTTAAAAGCTATGCATGCCTTGATCAAGAGTCATACAGTTCGACCATTTGCGGTTATGACTGAGTTGCCATTTCTGTTTAAAAATTAGCTCCATGAATTTAAGCCGACTGTTATCACAATAGAACTTTTAAGTTGTGACGTATTTCTGCGTCCAACTGCTCATAATAACCGCTATAATAAAGCAAAAACTCGTTTTCAATAATTTAACCTCCGCATGAAACAATTAGAACTTTGGACAAAAAATCTTGTCAAGATGAAAAATTACAAAAAAACTCCATAAAACTGATTTTCGTTTTGTACCCCGAAGTCACTCCGCCACTCCCATACGATTGACGTCACTACACCGTAAAAGCTCTATCCCAGCTTTGAAAGTACACTGATGTGGGCTACCAGTGGACGAGTACCTTACCTGCACCAAAGCCAGCCAAGGCTCTTCCCACAATGATCAGCACAACAGAACCAGCTTTCTGCGCTGCCATGTACGTCACGTTTCCACCGATGGCTATAATAAGAGAAGCGATAAGAACGATCTTGATCTCACTCATCTTCTTGACGAGAAGGCTGGCTATTGGTTGAGAGATTCCTTGTCCTAAAGGGAATAGACTTTGAGCCAAAGACAAGTAGACTGTAGCAGAAGTCACATCCTTTGACAGCTGTAAAGATCGATGAATAATAATATATATTGCTAATTTTCATTTCACGTCATATTATTTTGTATTTTTTAGGGGCCGTATGTAATATGCAAGGCTGGATAGTCGGTACCCCGAGCTCCAGAGGTCCAATTATCTCCTTTCGGGTAGGTTTAAGAACTCACGAGAAGCCGAAAATTGAACATCGAACACACTCGAGCAACGACGTGGTCAGCCTACATGTAAATAATTAAAGAATACAGAATAATCTTTCTTCAGAAGAAGAAAGCTGCCAGTACTTACCGATAGAATATATGGATATATTGTAGTCATGACTATTGCCCATTCTAAATAGTTGACAAATCCTACTAAAAGGACCACAGCGCCGTTCGTCTTGCTCAATGCCATTTTCCGAGAAAAAAACAAACTCACACGGGTGAATGAATTGTCTGTAAAGCTTCACAAGGTATGATTATCTTGTAACAAAGTCTGTTTCTAAATGTTGCTCTTTATAGCTTCTTAGGATGTTATATGGAAGAAGGATGGTGTATAAGAAAAAGTGAAAACAATGTATGTTAATTTCTCAGTGTTATTTCTAGATCTCCGCGTGACAGTATGACGTAATAACAAGATTAACTAACATAATAACAACTTACAACGTTTACTTTAGATTGAGTTCTGTTAAATTCTATTATTTTGCCCTACCGACGAACATAGCACCTAACTAGAGTTAACTTAACAGAAGATGGGATTCGTAATTAATTTAACTAATGTTAGATATAGCTCAACTTTAGTTAAACCTCTCAGTGTGGCCTCAGGCCCAGGTCTTGTGACATTCAATTAGCTTATCATGTCCGGTTTCAGAGGGAAAAATCCCTTCCTCGTATTCTGAGAAAACTACGGCCGATGTGAAATTTTTTCTCATGGTTATTTTAGGAAATCCGAATCATATGACCTGTCTAATGTTTTCCTGGTATTGCGTTACTTTCTTTTCAAAGAATATATCTATGCGGAAATATAAAGATTGAAGAGTATCGAGGAGGCAAGTCTCTGTTGAGGTTTCGTAATGTACAGATCGATTCGTTGTCACGCTATTGTGAGAAGAATATTTTACGGGAAGAAGCCATATTCCTCGCCGCTATGCACTGCAACAGATCCAAACAATCTCAGAAAAAAGGTAATCAGAAAATGTCGTTATATGAAGGCAAGCAATTCATATATTAACTGATACAAACCCCTTGCGCTTCATTCCATGCATCCTGGGGATCAAATCAGGAAAAAAAACATTAAAATTTTAATCCTAAAATAAGAAGAATTCTTTTGTTTTGTCCCCCAGATTGAGAATTAGTGTAACAGATATTCGATTCTGAGGTTGAAGGAAAAACTGGGTCGATCGAGTTGGCATTGTAGTGGATTTTTAATTTTTGTGATTTCGTAGGGGACCAAATGGGCGCCATATTGGAAATATTTCCCCTATAACAGTCCCACAATGCACTGCAATGCCAACTCGACCCAGTTTTTTCCTAAACCTCAGAATGGCTAATATTTAATTTTAAATTAGAATCGAAATCTATTTGGAAACCTAAGTAAACTGTCAAACTGTTTCAGGAGGAGACGAAAAGGACAGACTTGCAGGAAAGAGTACTTCATTGGGATGAAAACCTACCAATCCCCGACCCTCCCTCCCTGAAATGCCTTGTGGACTTTCTTGTACGAAGAAGAACATTGTCTTGTACGACAAAGATGAAACTTGGTTTTCACAGACTTGTTGTCCAAACTGCAATCGGTATCTTAGGACTCAAAGGTGCCCACAAGAGGTAAGAATGAACATATTCACTTTCCATACTGCATCTCTCTTACTAAACACAAAATATATAATCAAGGATGTGATGTTGTTTCAAAGCATGGGTGGATCTTGGAGTTTGAGTGGGGGGAGGGGGGTCACAAATTCAACAAGGCTGCAAATTCTTAGCAATTAACAATATTTTATTTATACTAAGTCCGAGCTAAAAGGGAGGTCACGGAAGCCCTGTGAACAACCCTAAAATCTGCCACCTCCAAGGATTATTCAAATTCACTTCTAGAGGTGCTGAGTACCAGATAACCCCTTATTCTAACCCTCTAGATCAGGTCCCGTAAGAAGACAATTGTTTTGACCTTATCCCTTCCAATACAGGATGTGTGAGTTACATTCACAAGACCCCATAAACAACTGCTGGTATGCACCTGCAAATCACGGAGACACTTTTGGTATCCGCCATGACGAAGTGTATTTCCACCAAGACATTATCCCATCCCAACCTGTGACGTCATATGGCGTCTTGATCCGTGGGAGCCCAAGGCATGCTGGGACATCAGTGGAGGGCGGCATTGCAGAAAATGAAACCCCTCTAGCAGATAATGGTACAGTTTCATCAGAGGCCCGAGAAGAAGCTATGGTTAGCCGCGCTGCTTCGCTTATAGATGGACTTATGAAGGCCAGAGATTTTTACAACAGTGTTGAGTTTGATCAAGATACCATCAAGGGATCACCGCTCTCAATGCAATGGTACAACTATATTTTTTCTTGCTCGATGCAGTTTCGTCCAGGATCTATTGAACGTTACAAAGCCCCTGAAGAAAATTCGAAGCACATTATTGTGATGGTACAAGGACATATGTATAAACTGGACTTGATTCGCACCAACGAGCATGGAAAAGAAAGAAGGCTCACTGGTAAACAGCTGAGGGTGAGTTAGTAAACTCTTTTTTTATCTCTAAATTCAGTTAAATATCTGTTTTGATTAATTTTGATTATGATTTGCCTTCAGAAACAAATACGACTCATACTGAAAATGGATGCTACAAGAGACTTACCGTCAACACCAATGGCTGTAATCACAAGCTTGACTCCCTCTGAACGTTGTCAAGAGGAACAGCGCCTCAAGTGCCTCAGTCAAAGAAACGCAACAAATCTTGCACTCATTCGCGATGCTCTCTTCACTGTGGCGCTCGACCCTGACGACTTTCCACGAAGCGCCAACGAAGCAATGTTCGCGCTTTACTCGGGAAATTTCGTTAATCGTTGGTACGACAAGAGTGTTCAGCTGGTTGTGTTTGGCAATGGAGTTGCAGGATTCGTTAATAACTATATAGCGGGAATGACAGGGACAGTTGGGACAAACTTTGTGCGGATTGCAGTTGGGAGTGAAAGTCTTTTTGAAGAGGAAACCACCACCGATGGTAAGTTATTAATTCGTATTTTAGCTTCACGCAGCATTTCAACTTCTGCGGCGCGCGCGAGGATAGGGTTTCTAGTACTCATATACTTATTTATTGCTTGGGAACTGGGAAACGCCCTTAAAGGGGTATACAGTACCATGTAAAGGAAAAATATAGTCAAGCCCGGTTAAGCGACGCTAGTATCTGGATGGGTGAGCTGACACTTATTCCTACTCAAGCTTTTGTTCTCCAAGCGTTAGATAAGCATGAGAGAAGCATGAGAGGTAAGGGCAACGGTGTTTGCACGTTAGCACGTGAGTATTCAGGTCAGTCCTGGTGTAGAAACCAATAGAAACGGTAGAAACCCTTTTGATTGACGTCCACCAAAACTCAATTTTTCGTTTGCGATGAAGGCCTAGTTGGTCGCGTGTGACTGGGAATCGCAGTAAATCGTAGAATTAGTACCCACTTTGCCATTCGTTTATTCAGGCCAAGCACATTTATCTGTTGTATTATCTTCCAGACGCTGACGATTCGACCTATCCAGGCTCATATCCAATCACCTGGGACGACACAACAGACGAGTACTTCCGACGGAGTATCGATTATAAGATTCAAACCAGTCGGGAATCAGGGCCCTTTAAGCCTTTCTCCACCGACGTCTTCCAGATTTGTCGTGGTTTTAGTTTTGAAGAGATGTGTAAAGGCCATGGAGCTACGCCTGGTGGTGTGTTTCAAGCTGGCATGCAGCTTGCCCTGGGCATGATCGCTGGAAGACCCATGAGTGTAAATGAAGTAGTTAGTATCAGGTAAACTTGGGAAAAAAGAAGAATAAGTCCAATAGCCCTTATTCATCGTGGAGCGATGTTTTCCCATTTCAAACCACGTGTTATTCCCACAGTATCACCTATTTGTTTAACTGTTGTGCATGGAAAGACACATGAATATGAATACAACTCAAACGAAGAATCTTATTCTCTAGAGAATGTCACGTAGTCGGAAGTGGAAAAACATTGCACCAAGCTAAGAGGAATAAGATCCATCCATTTCACGACACGAGCATTTACTTGAGTATTGTTACTTTGTTTGTCAGAAACGATTTGATAGATACATAAATATGGATGAAAGTCAAGCAAAGAAATAATTTTCAGGGGAATGAGACGTGATCTGAATTGAGAAATTAAAACGCCACACCCAAGTTTTATTGGATCTATAACAACAAACACTATATATAGCTTTATGTTTGCGGAATTTCTCCAACAGGCCTAGATCTTTCAGCTTGAGCTTAATCGATTTTCCTATCTAAGATCACATGTTATTCCCTTGCAAATGGTTTCTTTGTTTTCTAACATGGCGGCTTTGTACACCAAAAATAACGACCTTCGTGTTTCTGTGCCGAAGGCCACTCCTTACGTGGCATGTTTAAGGTGCTTTGGCATCTGTCTGGATTTTGTCACTGACAACGTTCGCAAAAGTAAATCGTCCTTATTTTACGAGTGTAGAACATTATAGCCTGTGGCTAACAAACCTGTGCTCTCCACCACGATTAAATTGTGTGTTTTTTGGGAGGGAGGAACTGATGGAGATCCCGGAGAAAAACCCTCAGCGCAGGAGAGAACCAACAAGCAAATCTACTCACATATAGGAACTAACCCTCTACGCCATAGCGGTTAGGCGACGCATCAGCAGCGTTCGTCACCGGGCGTGCTTCTAAAACCTACTTTTTAAAACTACAATCTTAATGATACAATAACCTTATTTCCAAAGGAATTTGCGATTCGGTGGGATGACTTTCATGGACAGCAGTATGGCGGACATGAAGCAGTTCGTCCAACAAGCCTGTAAACTTAGGAGCAGCGGTAATCAAACCCTAATTAGAGAAGAACACTTACGACTGAAAACTTTGCTAAAGAAGGCATTACGAAGCTACAAAGACGAGGTCATGCGTTACAAGAAAGGGGAAATCAATCTATGGCATCTTGATTCCCTGTACAGAACTTTGGGGCTTTCCAATCGTCTGCCATTTAGAAATGCTCCTAAACCTAATAAAAGTTTGAAAGAAGTTAGTGTGGAGTATCTGAGAGCACCTTGGCTTGATATTCTGCCTCCTCAGATTGCGGAGAACGTCACTTCAAATCCATGTTGGTACCCCGAAATCGAGGCGATTGGAAGGCCTGGAGTCAAGTGTATTTTGCCGCCAAAATCAATGGCGCTTCATTATATGTTTGGGAGAAAAGCGATTTCGATCACTGTCAATGCCAATCCTCAGCATCCATGCTATGGAAAGGAAGTGACTTTTGTGAAAGAGCTTGAGCAATCGCTGGAGTTCGTTCAAGATTTGTTAGATTCTTGAATAGTGACTCAAGACTGCTGGTTCTGATCATTATAATCATTGTGAACACTGTGAACTGACCAAATGCACGACAACCAGACTTGGAAATGTAAACTAACTTTATTCTACGTAAAACGATCGATTAGAACTACGATCAACAATTAAAAAATAAACAATTTCATTGTTGATTTTACGTTGTTTTAAAGAGTCATAGTATTTACTTTATACTATTGACACTTACTCTCTAGCAAAAACAATACATCGATAGATTAACAATTCAAAGTAACGTGTTTACTAGCATCCTCCGCAGGCTACTCCATATTTATCATACAGAATGTTTTTGGGATTCCTGTGTTATAATATATGGCAGAGCCACTGAGGAAGCCTGAGAGCCTAAGAAGATGCTTAGCGATCCGTGCTAAACTAAACTTGTCAATCATGCATATCTAGAAAAAATCCCAAAACTTGATCATTATAAGAGTGAATAACTTGAGACCAAAGAGCATTATTTATGTTCTTATTCTTTCTTGCTTGAAAACATCACTGTAATATTGTGCGGTTGCATGAAGCTACCGGGAAAATATACAGTTTTATCTCTCTTTATGTATGATTACGAATACGTTGGAAAACTTGACCATGCATTTATATACATTGAATCTGAAACTTTGCATACCCATTGACGAACAATAAAGAGAACTTTAATCGTTAAACTAGCACCTAACTGAACTAAAACGTAACTTTATTCGCCATAATATTTTGTATTTTAAACAGTGAGTGCGGGCGCTGAAAAAGATCAAGAATATATCAAACTTGCCACATGATGAACACCCCCCCCCCCCCCCCCCCCCCAAACCAAAAAGTATTTCTAGATTGTTTTATAACTGGTTTAGAAATATTTTCTTAACGCTTAAAATAAGTCTAAGTAATTAAATTTAGTGTTCATCGTCATTTTCGACAGACCCCAGATTTTCCCTCATCACGAATTTACATTAACTCAAAAGTAGATGTAATGTCTAATAGACCAGTTTTGAGTTCCAAATTACCGCTGTGTTCCTTGATTACAGACTCATTTGCACAGGGTTAGCCTCGTATCAGTGTTTAAATATTCACAAATACCAACAGAAAAGTAAAGAATGCACAACTTCAACAATACAAACATTTTGAAACTCGACGGACCTTGACTGGAACACGTGAATATTGTGCACAAACTCGAGGCTAACCCTGTGCAAATGAGTCTGTAATCAAGAAACACAGCGGTAATTTGGAATTCGAAAGGGGTCTATTGCAGCTGTTTTGTAAAGGAAATAGTGGATATTGTTATTATACAACTCGTCTTTCTTAAAACTATTGTAAACCAGGGGTCATTTTGATTTTTTTATTTTCTTTTTATCTAATTAGTACCATTTTAACAAGATATTTGGTAAGTTCTAAATTATGAAATTCCTTATTCTAGGGCACATATTTTGATGTATTACTACATCAAAGGTCACTCACTGATAAATCTTTTATCACATGAAAGCATACGCTCCAGCCAAGAGAAAATGAACCAGGAGAAGGGATCTCTGAACGTTCTAATGAAAGATTCTAAAAAAAAGAATCAATGATTCTAAAAATGGCATCAAAGAGTTCTCATGATTGGGTGCGAGGATTCCTTTTCTTAGTTCATTTTCTCTTACTCCAGCATTAAGTTTGCACTACAGTGGATTCATTGAAGTCAGTAGGCTCGAGCAAGGGTCTGCTCTCCTGGGCGAAGTAACGCTTACAGCAGCCTACACAAACAAAAAGACCCATCACTGTGCAAAGACGAACAAGTTGGGAAACCACAGACGCTATGACCAACAAGATACAAATCACTGGTACCACACTTAATATAATCATTTGAATCGAGTCTAAGATTTGTGCACACCGCAGTAGAGGGCCTTGGGGATCCTGGCCATAAGTGGTCAAAAAACTTGCTTTGAACATGTTGATTATAGCAATGACTATCAGGCCTAACAGAGAAGCCATTTCTACATTATTGGCTTTCGCGTTACGGAATGGAAGCACGGTTAAGTGATGGATCAAGATGGCGACACAGACGAACGTTAATAGGAGCTGTTTGCACAGAGGGTCGGAAAAGGACACGTAGATGATAATGATGATCAAACGTCTGCCCGTCAAAACGCTTTCCCAGTATAAAGCACCGTAGGAGTCTCCTTCCCGAAGCCTAAATGCACCAAAAAGAACATCCTCGATGCACGCCTTCCATTCAGCAGATTCTTCACTGGGCTGACGCTGTCGGAAGAAGAGATGGCGGGCAAGTCTGAACACTAGGTAGGGAAGTGGAAGCGTACAGCCCAATAAAAACCCCTTTACCGATATGCTTCCCTTTCTCAGCCAATACGAACCAAGCCCAAGGATAAGTACAAAATGCACAATCACTACACCAACAAATACCATCAACAAGTACTGCCACCACTGATAGCACAACACTTGACCAGAAATAAACAGCCGTGATTCTTCACCGATGGTCGTGCACTGTAACAGTTTAAGGGCTGTGTTAGCAAACACGGCGTAGCCTAGCAACATGGTCTCCAGCACAGCACCTAAGTAAGGCCCGAGATTTGGTGAAGGTAGGGACTTGCACTTGCGAACCAAGACATGGCAGAAGTAGCAGAACAAGATCATGATGAACAAACCAAATACTTGTGAAGCCATGAAGAGTTCTTTGGTGACGACTGTGAGACCACGGAAGGGACACAAGAAGCCACTGGATGAAAACCTGAACTGGAAGTTGAAGAACCCGACAACAGGCTGAAGAAGGTGCGACTCTATGATGGTGTTATACGACGTGGAAATCAAGAGAAGGTTGGCCACCTGGTAAAAATAAAAGACTATTTTTAAGTATCCCTTGTCATGACTCTTCACCTTGACATCCCCATGTTCTGGAGGAACTTCTTCATCGTTATTGTCTTTTCGAAACCAAAAGATCTGCCTTCTGATGAAGACACTAAAACGAGGCTTGTGAACCAAGTACACTGCCATGAGCAACAGCATCACAACTGCCACACCCCATAACCACGTGTCATCACATTCATTGTTGCGTCGACAAGATGGTGACAGAAGAGTTTCAGTGTAGTCTTCCTTACACCGACCACATAATATTCCACTTCTGTTGCCACGACAACTGTTGTACTTAAGAGAGTCCCTTTGCTCGGGATGTTCACAGTATCCCGCGGGACAGTTAGTGAAGGTAAGAGCGGGTGGGTTTTGGCGTGG
Organism: Actinia tenebrosa; assembly: GCF_029948245.1. Classification (NCBI taxonomy): domain Eukaryota; kingdom Metazoa; phylum Cnidaria; class Anthozoa; order Actiniaria; family Actiniidae; genus Actinia; species Actinia tenebrosa. The sequence goes on from NW_028292585.1 coordinate 1,081,151, forward strand.
TACTTGGTATCCCCAATAGTTTGCTTTTGCTTTAATGCTCAGTAGACATTCAGCTCCAAATGGACAAGACAAGCACTTGAAACTATCGATCTTTTCCAAGCCAGCACTTCGTCCATGCTGAAGGCTGTACGAAGCAACAGGACATGCCTTGCAATTAAACTGAAACACACTTAAGATAATCTTACACGAATTAGACTCAAATTCAGTGTTGACTGTGTTAGTAAAGTTCAAGAATTCCAAGTCACTCCCTCGTGGACATATCAAGGATGTGTTGTTGTCAAAACTGACATACCCTCCTTGGGACACCATGACCAACGGCTTGACGTCTCCTAACGACTTGGACTCTAATGAGGAGTTTTTCAATATCAAAGGACCTCGACTGTCGGTATCGATGAAAGATGCTATACTGAAAGACACACACATATGCTTATCATCATCGTTTAGAACTTGTGTTTTTCGTGTCTGCGTGAATTTCGAGTCATATATTAGTAAGCTAGTTGAGTCTGACGACGAGAGGATATGTCCACCTCGCAGGTTTGCAAAGTTATCCCGAAATGTACAGCTTTGCATTACGTGCTGCCCTCTTGAAAACGCCAATGCTCCTCCGCTTTGAGCCGTGTTATTGACAAAAGATGTGTCAATGATTTGGACTTCGCCGCTATAGTTCCATGATCTGTGAGGTGTGGAAGGGTCGTCGATAATTGAGTGCTTAATACAGCCCGGATCACTGATAATATCTTGTGGAAGGTCTATACACAATGCTCCTCCAACACTCGCCCGTGCAGTATTATCGAGAAAAACACTGGAATGAAATACTATCTCACTAGAAGTCCTTGCAATAATATACACAGCTCCGCCTGGAGTTGATAAACTTTGACAGTTTCTAAACGTTACGTTGTTAAACGTGGCATAGGCCTGTCCTAACATTAAGTACATACAACCCCCTGGACCCGGAGCAACACTAGACTCGAAAACAGAATCCGAGATCGCCATTGTTAGCGGTTTATCTGCCGTCAGGTACAATATTCCTCCTGGTGCAGCGGCTTTACAGTTCTTAAAAGTGCTGTTAGTGATATTTACTTCCATATCATTTTCACCCTCGATGTCTAGTACACCGCCTGGTCCTATGTACGCACTTGCTGAATCTATTGCGACTTTGTCCAAAAATAATTTTCTTACCCTGCCACCACTTATTAAACCACCAGGAGCCTGTGTAGTACTGTTTTTGAAAACAGTATTAGAAATTTTAATGTGTAAGCTGGCGCTGGATGTTTTAGTGTTACCCGCCCATAGCACAGCACCTGGTCCTTGAGCACTAATATTTCCAAAAAAGCTATCTTGTACAGTAATGTGACCATCGATTGAATCTATTGCTGCAACACCACCTGAACCAGTGCAAGAACAATGCTCAATTACAGTGTTTTTAAATGCCACATTCGCGCGCCATATTTCGCCTTGGCTGTCACAAACATTGAATCCCGCGTCAAAGACCCCTCCCGGTCCTTGAACATTGCTGCCATTGATCTTTGAGTCCAGCATTGTGATGTTCACAGACTTGCCTTTACAACTGGCCAACCCTCCAGGTTCATCCGCTCCGTTGGACTCAAAATAGCAACCCTGAAAGACAAGAACCAACGACTCTTCAACGGGCATCCAAAAGATGCCCGCGCATCGCGCGTGGTTGTTTCTGAACGTTGAATTAACTACTAGTACGTTTGCACCTCCGCTCTTAAGGGACATGCAACTCCCCACCCCATTGGTCTGAATGTTTGAAAACGTTGTATTGGTAATGATGACATCGCTTAAATGTTCTGAATCCAGATAGAATAACCCTACGCTTCCCTTTGGTGCGATCGGTTCTTCAGTGAAATAGCTGTTCAAGAGGCGAACCACGATACTGTAAGTGGCGTCTAGTGTCATAACGCGACCCATTGTACTGGTGGAGAAATATGCGCGGTTTATGACGACTTCGATGTCATGGCTTTCGATGACAATAATGCTAGCAGGGCTACGTGAAACAAACACTCGACGAAATAATGGATTTGGTCATCATATGTCCGCTTGGCAAATGTTGGGCAAATATGGTGCTCTATATTTGCCCATACATTTGCCTATGCAGGCAAAAGTCGGGGTAAATTTCTAATAAATTTGCCATTGCTTTGCCATACATCTGAACACATGGGTAAATATGTTATATATTTGCCCTTAGTTTAGACGCATTTACCCAGTGGGGATATATGATAACCGTTTTTGCCCTATATTTGCCCTATTGTCAAATGAAGGGCACATATGAAATCAACTTTGCACTAGGCTTTGCCCCATATTTACCTGGGGAGCAAATACAATACCCCAAACTGAGTATATCCGATGTGAGGTTTCCGTTTCAATTTATTGCAATCAAAACTTTTCAAAACAAATCAATAATTTTTCAACTGAATTATGATGGATGTTGGCTTGTTTTTACGACTTACGAGGGGGGAGTGCATGCAGGTCCATCTCAGTCATATGTGTCAATTTTTTCTCCTAACGCATGACATCAATGTTGCGACCACATTAATTCAATCATTGTTTTGCTTTGATGTCATGAAAGTGAGGTTAGGTTATATGCTTTGATACACACAGGAAAAAACGCGGACGATGTATTTTTAATATGCGTAAGTCGTACATGCGTTTTTTCCAGTGACAATAAGAAAACTCATTAACCCATTAACCTCAGCTGCATTTCAAACCGCTAACATCTGTAATATTATTTGAAGCATCAATTTTGTTTAGTCTAAACATATGAATTCATCTTTTTTATTGGCAATATATGCAATTTCATTCATAATTATTTTAATTCATCTAATTTTAAACTCATCAAAGAATTCATTCAATTTTCATTTTGACTATCTAGTTACTGATGCACAGTTCAAACAGTTTATTTTTGATAGCTTTGAATATTTTTCCTGGATGATACTTTACTGTCATCTCCATCATCCGTACAATTTACGTTGTAAAGGACAAACAATTAATACTCTTTCTTTGTCAATAACATCGTAAGCAGCAACAAACTGGCTGTGTATCCTTTGTATGGGAATGAATGTAGAGGGCCCTTCCATTTCAAACAAGTTTCTGCACCAAATTTCATGTGGTCTGCCAATCCTGTGTCTTTCTGGATGTCGCTGATACCATCGAACCTTTGCCATACACAATGATTCCTGCTTGCCATCAATTATAATGGTTTGTTTAAGAAAGAAATCGACAACACCGGGGCGCAAGTCAAATGAATCGATCTCAATACTGCCACTATATTGGCCACACCAACTTGCAAGAATGAAGGAAGAACGTTCCAGTCTAGAGTCAGAGGACCCTAGCTTTGTCCCCGAATATCCAATGGTACTAATTCTCTCAAACGTATCGGTAACACATTCAATGACCGAGTGTTGAGGTAAAATTGTTTCATAAGCTTTAAAGAGATATTCTGTATAGTCATCATCAAGAACATCAATGGATCGAGGTGAAAAACATGAGTATGCATTCATATTGCTCCACTCTAAGCAACGTAGTACTTGACCAACTGAAAGATTAAGTGTTGATGGTATTGATGGGATGCTTTCGCCAAGTGTTCCTACTTGTTGTGCCTCCTGAAGAAGTTGAAATACTGGTTGGAAAGTTTCTCGAAATCTCTCTGGTAAAGGGATATCTCTTAGTTCATGCTTTTGGAGAAATTTTCTCATGATTTGTATTTCAACAGATCTATTGTTAGTTCGAAACGCTCCTAAAATCCCATTGAAACGTTCGAAGCTGAAAAGCCAAAATGAATATACAGGCCCGTAATCTAAAATACATTGTTTGAGGTGCAGGTGTAGATGCATGTTTGGCGTAACACGTTCCTTTCCATATCGTTTTTCAAACGATTTACAAAATTCCACTAGGTAATCATGTCCTTCTTGTAGCTCTTCAGTTGTAATAAGTGGAGAGCAAAGGTGAAAGCAGGACAATACGAATAACCTCCACAGCTCCAAATCATCTGTTGGAACGATATTCCAAATGCAGAATACAGAATACAAGAGAGTCCATGTTTTCCACTGATCAGCAGTAAATCCTCCAAACGATGTTGATATCTTTTTCGGGAGACGCCCAATAAATGATGGTGCTTTGACGTCATCTACCTTTTCCTGGATTTTATTCAAATTTTCTTTAGAAATAATTGGCGTTTCAGCATTTAGCCATACATTTTTCATTAAATGTTTTGCTGTCCCTAAAAACAAATTGTGCATAGGATCAACAACATGGTAACGAGTACAATCGAAGTAAGGCAACTGTAAGAGTTCAGAATATCTTGTTCCAGTGGACGTTTCAATTTGGTTTCGTTCATCAGCGGTTGTTGCATTGAGTATTTTCTGAGCCTCTCTTCGGTGCTCTTCATTTGTCCTTGGTGTATCGTCATCTTCGAAACCTGAAAAATCTATTCTACTAAAATCTCCGGGAAAAAATCTTGTGCACTTTGAGCACCCTCGGTGAGCAGTACATCCTAAGAAACCGCAAACTTTTCTTAGTGCAGGAATGTCACAAGCAATACAAAGGAGGGCAGCTCGAAAACATCTTGCTGTTCTACTCCCATGAGGCCGAACTTGGATGCCTTCGTGCCACAATAAGTTCAATTCGGCTACAAGTGGTTGTAAGTACGTATTGATATTCAATTTGGGCTCGTGTGGACCAGGTATTACCCCAACTATTATTACGTTTTCCTCTTTGTACCTTTCTTTTCTCGGAAGATTTAGGAGGACCATATATATGACTCCAACGCTATAGACACTGTGCTTAAAAGGCTGAAACCAGTCAACATTCAGCATAAAAGCATAATTATTAGGCTGGGCAAGGAAAGGAGTGCCGTTAAAATATTGTCAATCTTTCCACACTTGGCCATCGTAAATATCAACTAAAATATCGTCCGGTACATTCCGATTTCTCCAAATCTCACATTTTTGTACAAAGTCTGGTCGCTTAATAAAGTGAGTTAGAGTGTCTCTGATGCTTTTATAACAATAAACTTTATGTGGGTACAATTTCGTCTGTCCATTTTTCAAACGAATTTCCTTAAGCAATTCCGCTCCACGAGGTGTGCGGCGAAACAATTGACGGTGATTCGGAAAAGCAATGTGAGAACATGGTTTAGCAATGACACGCCCGAATCTTGTTGTTATGCAGTCTTGAAAACGGTATAGGGTGTCGCATTTCGGACAAACAACATACTTTGAATGCTTATCTTTAAAAGAAAGATAATTTTTCAAGAGTTTGAAGGAGCTCGGGAAAACCAATACTGCGGTTGGGAAAATGATTGGCGAAAGCTCACACAAAACCTGAAAAATCGCTTTAAAAAAGGCGAGGAGAATATCAATGCCTCGGTCTGGTACAGAAAAGTATGCAGACCAAAAGCACACAAACAAGGCAATCCAGTTAATAAGGGTCACTCGGGAACTTGCTTCGACGGCAACGCTTATTTCTGCACTAGATTGTTCAAAATCTCTTTCTACGTCTTCGATATCAATATCCCAAGTTTCAACCAATCTCCTTCTTTCATTTCCTCTTATCTCTTCATGGTCAGATTCACTGTCCAACTTGTCATCCCAAAACACTTGATCTTCTTCCTCAAAGTTATTTATTCCGTCTCCTTTAAACATAAGCAAATACGATGTATTTTATTCATTCGGCATTGTATAACTGCAACATAGTATAAGATAAAGTCTGAAACCATTATAATACTAGAAAAAAAAATGTCAGTAAAAAAAACCTCATGGGCTAAGGGACCGGTCATTATTTAAGTTGGGGGGGGGGGGGGGGGAGAAAAAATTGGGGGGGGGGGGGGGGGCTGAAATTTTTGCTAGTGAAAGTCTTGAAATTTAAAAATGACTTTTAGGGAAAATTTTTAAATTTTTTACTACAATCCATGGGGGGTTTTCGATAAACTTGGATGCCTTCAAAGGGGGGGCCTTGAAATTTTTTTGCGTCACTGACAATTTCTCCTCCACCCCCCCCCCCCCCCCCCCCTACCTCCAACTTAAATAATGACCGGTCCCTAAATGTATAATTTTGACCCAAATTTTGCTCTGAAAATAAATGATTTCCATTGAAAATAAAATATAAATTTCTAAGTCAGCAAAACAACAATTTATAATTCGTGAAAGAAAAATGATAAATCGAAAATAAAAAACCCAAGAGACATATTAAATAAATTACTTATAATTGTATTTCTCTAACTTGACAAACATGTTTTGCCGGATACCATGCTATCTCAGGATGACCACAGTCATGAATTGATTTGGAGACAAAAATGTACAGCAATATCCATTTGAACATAGTAAATTCTTTTTGGCGTTTTAAATGAGTTATCTCTAGCTATGATTTTATAAACTCTTTGAATGAACCTTTCTGAATGAACACTGAGGTTTTAATGGCAACCATAAGCCGATTACTTAATAATGCACCCTTCTTAAAAGTAACGGTGAAAACGAGGCTAAGATAGAAATAGAAAAAAATCATTTGTACCTCTAACTTAATCTCGCTTCAATAACACTAATACTTGGTAGTAAATCCAATAGGGGAGCTAGATCATGTGCAAATCAGCCGCTTGTTAAAGATTCAGTCTTTTATCTATGCAGTTTGACTTTAACATTTAAAGATTATATAATCTAATCATCAAATAAACGTATAACATCAATACCTTTTTGTGAAGTAGCTGGTAAGAATTCGTCACTTGATGGTTGGTTTGTATTTGGCACATCAGAGGAGTCTTGATCAGTTTGGTCCAAAACGTTTATCTCGCTGTAGTCATTAGAAGAAGTGTCGTTCTGGCCGTCAATCTCGTGAGTGAAAATACTATCATTTGAGTCTTCGTCGTCATTCCGCTGTAATTGCCATTGATTTGTTAAAGGATCATAAAATTCTTCTTTGTGACGGCAAAATACTCTGTAATGTAAATCTTCGTTACAATGAAAGCAATGATAACGCTTTGACATTGCAGAAGACATTTTGTTTTCCAGAACTATATAATTAAAAAGACGTTGTGTATCATTGGGATAATTACTCAAAATCCAAGCATTTTGAATGGCTAACAGCCATATTCCAGCGTAATAAAGTTCCACGTCCATCAACCACATACCACTGGACAAAAGCACGCCGGATCTTTATTACCGCGCCCTTTTCCTTAGAGCTGTCACTGTTGGCGGCAGATAATGGTACGATGGTTTTAGAGCTAGAAGCTAATCAAGTTTATTGCAATGATATTTCGTGAATCTAGGCTTTAGAAAAAATTTCATAACTTTATAAAATGGAGCAAATAGCTTTAAGATAATAGATATATTACTTAACATGAATCCTGGATACAACTTCAGCATTTTTATAAGACAGTTATTCCTTTTTTTATTATTAGACTTCATTATATGAACGTATATGTCATCACAAGTCACGTGATACGCCGTGATAGATAGGGGGTAGATTTGTTCGGTGGATGTGCTTATTCGTTCATTCGCCTTTTGGTCACAAACAGGTAACAAACTCTGTCGGTCATCTAGTTTCCCGCACATTCTATATCTTTGCTTATAAATTGCGTTCATTCGTCGCGATCAAAAAATGGGAAGAACATCTACACCTTTACCAGGACGCCCAATGCCAATCCATTCTGTTACTGCAACTACCAGTACAAGCAGTACGAGTAGACATACTGAAAATGGCGCCAATTCTCAAAGGCTTAATATACTTATTCCCTCTGTCCCTGGTGGTAACGAGGATGTGCTAAGAGAACACAGAAATCGCTTATTGCAAGCAACAAGCGAGAATGAGAACGTTGACCCCGACAGCGAAAAAGAAGAAATTTCTTCAAATTTCGAAACGATTGTGAAACAGTTTAAAGAACTGCAAGAACAAAACCGCCAAATACTAGCGGCCTTAAAAGAAAGCCAGCAGAACAAGGACAACAGCAAGACCAAGATTACTGTCTCAAAGGCTGTTGCAGTAAGCAAAGTGGCAATATTTAAAAAAGCAAGCTATTTCTATTGATAATTTTACTGGGAATTCTTGGCGCGAAGAGTAGTTGGTATAATTATGCAGCGGTATAATTTATGCAATGCTAAAATTGGCGGGAAACCCGCCATGGTAGTGGTTAATGCTACCAAACTTTACTATTGATTTCCAATAACAAGACACTGAATGATAATGATAATTTCCTTTTTTGTAAAGGAATTGATTTGATTTCGATTTTTTCCCCAATATTATACAATCACAGCCATAAAAATAATGAAAACATTATTACTATGTCTTATGATTTTAATGAATTATATTATGTTATTACAGTCTGAAGTACGCTTGGTAGCAAAGAAATTACGGGACAGGGAAGAAAACCCTCTTATATGGGATTTTACTAAAGCGTAAGTATGAAAATTTAATAAAAATGATCTTGTCTGAATCATCCATAGTTTCTTTCCATATTAAGTTTCCACTTACCACTCAAATATGGCATTTCCTAATTAGTTTCAGAGATGACGTCAACGAACAGATTAATAACGCAATAAGGGATAGAGTTCTGAATGTTCATAAGGATGTCTCTGCCGTCGAGTTAGAAGGTATTTATGTATTTTATATTACGAAGTGCGAAAGGCCTTATGCACCTATCAAAGTTAACCCGGGGGGGAGGGGTGAGGACATAGGGTGTTGGTGGTCGGGGGGGAGGGGGGTAACGAAATCCTTTTAGAAATATTCAAATGCCGAAAGGAGGGGAAGCAGTTTGAAATAAAATAACATAAAAAAAATAATAAAAAAACAAAACAAAACAAAACAAAACAAAGCAAAAACAAATGGATGCTAAAGGAATAATTGTCGGCCAAATGCCAAAATTTCTAACAAATTTTGTCTCAAGTTTTAATATATGGGTACTTGATATAATTTCAGCTGCCCTTAAAAGCCACTTTCTGACGAGAAGAAAGAGAAACAAAAGAGAGCGTTCAGGGGCCCTTGGAAGGCATCAAAAGATGCAGCGGAAAACACAAAGAAAACAAAATGTGAGTAAACTGAATTTGCAACGATTATGACTTTGTTTAATAAGAAACTTTGACTGACGGTGTTTTTTTTTCTTTTTTCTTTTAGCTCCTAAAATCCAGATCCAAGGCAGCGGACTTGTCAACCTCGCTATCACCAGGGGACAAAGAGAAAGTCAAAGCAATTATGAAACTGGAGTATATGTCATCAGAGGAGTCGATGTAAGAGGCGGATGACCAGGCTGATGACGATACAGCGGACAGTGGCTCTGATAACGAAGGGGGCCCTATTAAGCAGAGTAAAGTTTTAATAAAACACCCTCTACCATGGAGAAGCCCCCTAGCTAATCAGTTCATGGAAAGCATGGACCGAAAGGCAAAAAGGAGGCTGTCAGAGCGCAGTCTCACCATGCTTTTGAAGCGGAAAATCGGGGAGCCGTCAAGACGCCCAAGGCCATCTGGAGGTCCCGAATGGGCATTGAGAGCCTAAAGGTTTTTATCAAATCAAGGGCACTGGGACACCGAACGTGGTTGGGGTTTCTACGAGTTTTATGAATTAAATCTTGTGTCACTGTTCCTCCGTTCCTTTGGCCTGATTTCTAGGGTTTTCGTTCTTCTTTCGATTACTTGAACGTTATACTCGTTTACTTGAAGAAATGCAAAGGTCAAACGGTATAGCAGCGGCTATCTAAGCCTATTGACCTTTGGATTTCTTAAAGTAAACAAGTATAATGTTCAAATAATCGAAAGAAGAAGGAAAACCCTAGGAATCAGGCCAAAGGAACGGAGGAACAGTGACACAAGATTTAATTCATAAAACTCGTAGAAACCCAACCACGTTCGGTGTCCTTAATTAAGTTTTTGCAGTTATAAATGAAGTGTACTACTACAGAATATATAAAAAGAATCGTACATAAGCCACAGATCGATTGACAACTAAATATATTATGATCTCCTTTCACAAATTCTGTCACAAGATGAAACAAACACCTATAATTAATTTACAGAACTAACATTTTCAATTAGTTGTAGTTAACAAATTGTTCATAGTTAATCAGTCGTCAAGAAAAGGAAATTCACAATAAAAATGTTTCAGTATGATTTATGTCTTTTTTCCTGCTTCTTAGTATAGGTTAGCTATGTTTAAAGTATGAGGTGGTTGTCACGACATATATCGTTTCTATTTTTTTTGGCCTGCCATAAGTGACAATAGCTGAAGACTGATAATATAGTTAAATTTAGAGCAAATATGATGAGCATAATTCAACTGAGCAAATATGGCTAAGACGCGCTGGTACATCTAAGGCATTAAGGGGGCATTAATCACATATACGGTCAGAGCATATCGCATGGTATATGTAAGGCATAAATCACATATACGGCCTGGAAAAATACAGGGTATATGTAAGGCATTAATCACATATACGGCCTGGGCAAACACAGGTTATATGTAAGGCATAAATCACATATACGACCTTGGAAAATACAGGGTATATGTAAGGCATTAATCACATATACGGCCTGGGGAAACACAGGTTATATGTAAGGCATAAATCACATATACGGCCTGGGAAAATACAGGGTATATGTAAGGCATAAATCACATATACGGCCTGGGGAAACACAGGGTATATGTAAGGCATAAATCACATATACGGCCTGGGCAAAGACAGGGTATATGTAAGGCATAAATCACATATACGGCCTGGGCAAAGACAGGGTATATGTAAGGCATAAATCACATATACGGCCTGGGAAAATACAGGGTATATGTAAGGCATTAATCACATATACGGCCTGGGCAAAGACAGGGTATATGTAAGGCATTAATCACATATACGGCCTGGGAAAATACAGGGTATATGTAAGGCATGAATCACATATACGGGCTGGGCAAATACGTGCACATATCAAATGAGCATTCACATTTACTACCGGGTAAATGTATGGATGATATGATATCTGCTATATATTTGCCGTTTGGGATTTTACTGGGCCATACGGACTTTGCCATCTGTGCCCATGGGATAAATGTGTAGGTACATATCATATACAGTCATTGGGCAAATATTGTCTACTATTAGTCAAATATGATATTTGCCCATATATTTGTCTATATGTTTGCCTACATGACAAATCCATTTTTTCATCGAGTGAAACTTGTTGCCAAAAAACGAAAAGTTTTCAAGCAGCAACGACAAAAACCCATTATACCACAGAACACTAATGACACCTTGAGGACCAATTTGATTATTTGTAAAGACAGCGTTTTGTATCGAAATATCACAGGATATCGGCCCTGGGTTATCATCACTAGAAACCACTTGTATCGCCAAGGCATTGCTTGGGAGTGCCGGTGAACTCAACCGAGTGCCAGTTACATTACTGTTTGTAAAATGAATCCTTAAACTAGCTTGAGTTGTTTTTAGACGCAATTTACTTGCATCAACGATGATACAAGAACTGGTGTTCTGGCAAGACGAGTTTGTAAATAATATGTTGAGTGACCCAGCGGACTGGGTAAGATTTACAGCACTTGCTCCCTTGACGAAAGCGCAGCTGTCAATTTGAAGATTGACGTCATGAGCATATACAGGGCTTCCAAGAAACCAAATACTTGTCAAGTTGATTGTAGTACCATTATAGTTGAGATCAGAGTGGTCTAGACTTATACCCAGGCCATCTCGGCATCTGACATTGACGGGCGACTGGACCCCAATCAGCGAAAGGCTTTTATTGGCATAGATTCCCAGTCGATGATTGACAGGAATATGGATTTGTTTGTGTCCCTGTACCATCTATATAGACATGAGCATCATTGTCCGCTCGCCATACACCAGCAGAAATAGATTTACAAGGCTGGAGTTGCGTACCACAGGATGATGTGTCGACACCTCTAGCTTGAGATACGTAGACTTCATTGAACTGTGTATCTGCTTTGTATGAAAATAATGATTTAAACTATATACTTATCTGGCCCCATGAATGCGACCCTGAAACTAACCACAGCGGGCGCGAGCCCATTACCTGAAGCATACAACTATTACCACAATCTCGAGCAATCATTTTCTCAGCAGACTGGTTATTTTTAGATTCGTATTGGTGCCAAGTTGTGCGCTCACGGGTAATGGGCTGCTGACACAGGGCATAGTTAATAGAGGGGAACTAGTTCCCCTCTATTAACTATGCACAGGGTAACTAGTCTGAGTACGGGCTGCTTTACACACAAATATATTCAATAGCGCAGCGCGCTGATTCTAAAAATAGCTTAAAGATTTGGACAAACATTGCATTCTGTTTAACCGCTACGAGGATTATACGAACCGATTTTATTATTTTTACTTAAAGTTACAATAATAACCCATGTAAACTAAGATCAACTGCGATCGGCTGTGAAAATAATCTGCTGAAAGTAAACTTGTAAGTTTGTTTGTCCGAATTTCGCCTTTGTTTTCGTTTTTATGACGTCACGGCTGCGCTGCGCTATTCGAGATATATTGATTGGCATCAAGTTTATCTTGATGATTTCAAATAACAAAATAATTCATGACAGCTAGCACTAATGTACGATGACTTACGATCGGGATAGCTAAAGATTAACCCAGAGCTAAAACACAGGAAGCCCAATTAATTATTAAATAGGAGATGAGATGGCCTTTGGCCTTTATTGCAGAAAAAAATTAATAGCGTGAAATTAGTTCATAAATCTTTAGGGAATTACTAAATATCCTTACCTCGAGTTGCTACTATTTGAAAGAACAAAACAAGAATAATCTGGCCTCGGTATAAATTACAAAAAGACATCTTCTAATCGACGCTGTATCCTCGTGAACCATGCGTTAGCCGTTGATTTAACTGTCCTAGTCGTTTATCCAGGCAGACATGTAGATAAGACAAGATTTCACGATCCTTTCCACAATTTAATATCATCTGAATCCAGTGGAGTTTCACTTAGACAAGCATGTGAGACATGTGACTCGTTTAGTCCGAGCTCCCACCGGAAAATGCTACGACTGCCACTCCGATATTATATCTTATTTTGTTGAGCCGGAGATTTTAAACACAGCACCACTGTCTTGGAGATGGAGGATTGAAAAGGGTAGTACTTAGGAATTTACTTAATAGGAAAATGTTGCTGACTAAATCCACTTTCTTCATTTTCTAAACATTCAGTAAAGAGTTTAGTGATTTTTCTTCGCCGAAATCATTATTTACTAAAACATATTACTAAATCAATTCACCGAATAAAAAGTCAAACTATGACAACGAAATGAACTGAAATTGAAAGACAAACAGGTGCGTGACAGAACTCTAGATCATAATGTAACATTTTTACAATGATTGCGTAACGCGAGAAGCGATAAGGGAGGAAGTGAAAGTATCTATCGAAATGATTGACTCGCCCTTCCTTTTCGCGTATTTTAACACTTCGTAATTTTTATACTTATACTTTTAGAAATTAAAAAATATTTATATGAATTTTCACACAACAGAAATGATTTCCTCGATACTTTAATGAGATAAGAAAAAATATCGCAAAAAAAATTGTGTTGCATTTCTTTCAAGAACAATTTTATGTAATCCGTTCGGAAGTTTTGCGCTGTGAGAACTATCAAATATATCTATTCTGTTGCCTACCTCGAATATCATCCGCTGTATTTTATTCCTATTTCTTCAAAAAGAAAAAAAAAATACTGGGCTCACTCGAGCCGCTTTCGAATTAATTCTTAAAATTCGGCACATCTTGTAGTTTTCTGTCGCTGGGAATTCCCTCCCTCGTGACGTCAACGCATATGTCACTTCAAAACATCGCGTCATAAACTTGATACGACGTGATCACTTGTAGAGTTCGAAAGCAAAGAAAATTCGCGCAATTTTTAAGTTAGGAATTTAATTTTCATTAATCTACATTACCTACTGATCTATCACCAACATGTGTATTTGAGACTAAAGAGGTGATTTTTAGTAGAATATATGACACCTATGGAAAGTTTTGCTTTTAAATCAAGGCTGCTTTAAAACTAAAATTTTTATCATGTTCGAACCTTTTATTTTAGAAAAAAAGTTCCTAAAGCATTTTGAAGCAATAAAATATTTCAAATTGAGTGAAAAGAATGAAAAATAAGGCTTCAAGATCTGAAGAACCCAGTAGATCGTCGAAACGTGACTACTTTCACTTTCATTTGGGTTGTTTACCAGATCACCGAACTCCTCCGCACACTTCTCTTCCGGTTTCCGCTAAATAAATGTCATTTTACTACTTACCCCTCCAATACAAGGGCAAAATTGTCACGATTTAGGTCACGCTAGAACGATTATGCACCGGAAGTAAGCCAATAAAGTGTCAATCGCATCCAAATATGGTGGTAATTTGGTCAAAGTACCTGTCATTAAAAGCCCATATACGGTGCGTGACGTCAATTGAGTGGCGTTTGTCAGGTCACGGCTAATCGATTTGCCTTTACGGGTTATTGTTGCGCTGTGAACGTTCGAGAAACGAAGGAAGTTTTTTTGCTTAGCTTGTATTTCGATTTATTTTCCTTTTATTGCACCATAACTACTTTATGACCAGTTGACAGGACGGTTAAGAGTCGATACTCTGAGTTTTAAACGTTTGGAGGTTTTTTTGACCTCTTACTTGGGAAGATTGAGCTAAAAAAATCTCGGTAAGTTCATGGAATCTTGTTTACGGATGTTCGATGCTAAATAATGAGAAATAATCTACCTGCAAGTTTTCTTGACTTATCTTTTGTATTTGTGATCTTTTGGGAATAACTTTCTTTACTGTCATACCAGATGTTTGTTTTCGTAAGACTTGTACTTGCTAGAGGTCTTGTATTTGTCTGTCCTGTTTCTTAGATGACATCGAAAGAAGTGAGCACAAGACTTAGTCTATCCATAATGCCGGCAGAATTAGTAGATCTTTACCATAACTTAGGGCTGATAAGCTCGGTATTTGCAAGAGGGGTGATAAGATATGACATTGGCAGTGCATTTGGTATTGAACAACATTTGAATTCTTTAATTTTCAGGATGATAGAAGAGCGTGTACACGGAGTCAAACGTAAATTAAGCGATGCAGATGGAGACTTGCAGACTCGTTGCTACCAACGACAAACCATTTTCGATATTTCACTCTGCAAGCTCCGCAAGAACTACTGCAATAGCGAGCCAATGCTCAGCAAGACGGTGCTCATAGCAAACACTATAAAATTAATAGAAGAGGATATAGAAGAAGAGAGGGCGCAAATCAAGCAGTTGTTATGTGATGTACCTTGCTCGAGTCATTCTAGCGACAGTCGTCTTGGCGCTCGAATGATCGGCTCTCACAATGGATCTCTGCTTCAAAACAGATCTCGTGAAGCGCTTAACAAGCCAATGGATCTAATTCACTTTGAAGAAGAAATAAACTTGTTGGGAGATAAAATTGTTCGGGAATTGGGACTGGACTGTTGTAAGGTTTACGAGGAACGAAGGGAACAACACACGTCGGAAAACACTGACACCACTGACTCAAACAACAATGCGAGCAGCGAGAAGGCCAGTGATTTAGAACGCGAAATCGTTAGCTGTAGCTCGCTTTTGGGGCTTGAGTTAACTGACGAGCTTGAGTTTGGAGATATAGATTTGTCTTTGTACGATTTCGATACTTGTAATGCTGCCGGTTTGTCGGTAGAAGTAGAAGAGCTTTGCGCCGCCTGGGGGTTTTCGAATTCATTGACAGCACGATGCGGCGAGAGTATGAAGAGAGAAAGAACGAATGAAAACTTTGATGAACTGGATCAAGTTATGCAAATCCTCGTTGGTTCATAGAAAAAAGTGAACCAAGAACGTTAAACAATGACAATCTTTCTTAATCTATATGTTTCTGATTCGTACGAGCTTTTAGAATCTCATTAATTCAAACACTGAAATGGTTTCTTTGGACATCGCTCACTAGCCTTTTCACATCGCTTTAAAAGCTTTTCGTTTCCAAATTTTTGAAAAAATTAAACTTTCCAAAAAAGTCAGGCGCCTTTTCAAAAACAGTTTAGCATTAACAAACATTCTGCAAACACTGCGGAGTGATCATTTAGTGAGACTAAAGTTATTTATATTTCAAATTTTACGAGTCTCGAGTTTTGGCCGTCCTTTTCCTAAATGAATATTTTATGACATTCAAAAATGGCCAGTAGGAATCTATTTTTTTCATATAAAAATATACATACTTCTATAAACATTATAGCCTTGAAATATTCCAAAGCATAGGATATTTATTAGCGGATCAGCTTCTTGTTGAAGTACCAAAATAGAAAATTTATAAACTGTAAATGTTTATAAAGACATGCTAGGTATCATTGTACAGATATGACACATAAATTAAAACTATAAATATCAGCCAAAATTTGGTATCGCTAAAGATTTCTGCTCATAGTAGGAATAGACATTTTGTCAGGTATTGTCCATAGTAGGTTGTATAGCTTCAAATTTGTAAAGTATATAGAATAGCAATTTTTTAAATGAATAAATTATCCATATTTCCAACTAGATTGTAAAGACTACATTTGTGATAGCTTTAACACAATAAAATTTATGATAATAATGGTTGTGTTGGATTAGTTTTTTGAGTACTTCACTTGCTTTTTAAGTTTTAATTTTTTTTCATGCAGATTATTTATAATAAAAATCAAGATAACAGGTGAAAATTTAATATAAGAATATAAGAAGGAATTACTAGTATATACCCTGGTTGCCAAGCAGCCAACCAGGACCATTGGCATAAAACTAGATATGTAAATTCAAAAAGCTTTCTATTATCAAACTTCTAGCTATTAAACTTTGTTCTTATAAAATAAACTAAACGACCTCTTTCGTTACGAATTTGAAAATCACACATGAAATTTGTTTTCTGTTAATTGTAATCACGATATAATTTTTTTTTGTTCAAAACTTGAAAAGGGAAGCTGAGGTTACTTACATTTTGTTCAATTATACACATGTGCTAATTAAGTTTTTAAATCTTTTTGTTATTTTTTCTATTTTATTTCATTATTCTTTTCCTTGGAGTTGCCTGAATTATATTCTCTTATTCTCTTTTTGAAATCCAGCAAAAACCTTCACAGAAACTCAAAATTAGATAAGATCTACAGGAATTAAATAATCCATTGAATCAAAAACAAAATTAAAATGTAAATAGGGCTTTGAAAGAATTAAAAATTCCTAAAGATTTATTCCATGTCTGGAAATTTTGTTTATCTCTATATAGCCATTGCATTGGGTATTTTTTCATTTAGAACTTAATATTTGTAAATTGATTGGTTTGGATGATTTTCTTCAAATTTTAAGTTCTTTAGACTTCCTTTTCAATTCGGCAATACCTTATATTGATTTTTCTTTCTTTCTTTCTTTCTTTCTTTCTTTCTTTCTTTCTTTCTTTCTTTCTTTCTTTCTTTTTTTTTTTTTGAGAAACAATTTTTCATTTTATCTGCAGTCTGCCTTGAAACTGATTCAGTAATATTCTGGATCCAATACCAAGATTTTGAAGACTAGTCACCTTTTTTAACATTTTCACTATCACTTTCAGTATTGTATTGAGTTATGCTAATTAGGGTTCTATAACAAATGAGTTATAATTTATTTTTATTTATTAAAAAATTAAAAGAATAACTATAGCTGGTTCACCATATGTGTGTAGCCTGTTGAGAAATCTTACCCAGGTCCATACTAACATAGCTAATTTATAGATGTATGAAAGAGAATTGTTGACAACTAAATGCTCCTGATTTTGGCGTGGAGGTCTTCAGAATAAACAGGCCATGTGTTAGGTCTCATTTCTTTGTTTGATAGACTCACATGAAAAGCCCAAATGAATATTGATTTTTGACTGTCTTGTATTACTCAAGAGAATGACATGGTCTGAAATGGAAAAACATATTACACACAAGATAATGAGGTCTATAAAATGGTCATAGAGAAAAATGGCAATGTTTGTACATGAAAACTATGTGTTTCCCAAACAAAAATCTTCTATTGTTTAACAACATGGCTCCCATGAAACTGGTTTATTGCTATAAAGGGGAGTGGGAAAGTGTTGCTACCCCTGCCTTTCGGGGCATTTTACCCAAGTTTATTTTACCAAGTTATTATGCAACTTCTTGTGTCCATATTTAGATCATTAATTACTCCAGTTTTGAGTTCTCTGTTACTGAGGGTTAGACTTGACTTTGTGTAGAATATTCATGTGTTGTAGTGAAGGTTCATGGAATAGACCCCTTGCAGTACGCTGGAATGCAGCTCAACTTGTCACAAGCAAGGGGTCTATTTCAAAGTGTTTATTGTTGAAGTCAGTTGTGCTTTCTGTACTTTACTAATGGTATTTTTCAATATTTAGACACAGACACAAGGTTAACCCTGAGTAATTATGTCTATAACGAAAGAAACGCAATGGTAATTTGCAACTCGAAAAAGGTCTATTAATCCACCCTACAAGTGATCAATTTATTCCTTTGTTATATATTAAATCATTTTAACAGGTATATCTCCAAAGCGTGACCCTCAAAATCCCTAGGACAATAATTAAGACAACAATTTCCCCCAGCTAGCCAACCCCTTTAGGTGTTTATCATCCTTGAATATCTATCAAATATTACTTGCACACGCTGTACAGTCAGAAATGCAATCTCAAATGCACAAATCTGTTAATGCATTTTAATATCTCACATATAGAGTACATAAATATCATAGTATTACAAATGTAAATAGAATCTGTATCTAATACATGTCTATCTATATTATAGATGTATATATAAGTATATAAGTTTTTTTGGCATAATATATCCAAAATAATTTGTAATTACTGTTAGATTTTTGATTTCTCTCTAAACTTTGATCATATATAGCACCCTGACTTGAATCAGCCCAGAGATGGTCATGGTTTGATAAGATTTTAAGGGGAATGTGTAGTTCCAGAAATTATCAATACCCCCTCCCCTTTCCCACCCCACAAAGGAATTTGGAATTTCCTAGGGGTGGGGGCAGAGAAAGAACAAAATTACAAAGTTTGTATGGAAGAAAATTGAAATTTCTGGGGTTAGGGGGGCCTTTAAAGAAATTCCTCTGTGGAGGAGAGGGGTATGGATAAATTCTGGAAATACACAACACCAAAATGCATATACTGATTGATTAGATTACCAAGGGGTAAGTAGAGACTTAAGAGAATACATTAGAGATGATTATATGTATATGTTATATAACCATGCAAACGTTAATTTTATCAAACCCTGAAACAGTTTTATCTCATTACAAAATGGCAAGTCACTTCAGTGTAAATCAAGCTGTATTTGTGCTGTAAGTTTCATTGCATATGAAACACTATTTTATGCCTATTCTCCAATTCAACTGGCTATTTTATGGTTTTACAAAGTGGAAAGCCATTTCAGTGTTAGATGAAGTCATGATTCTGCTGCAATTTTCATTGCATATGAAAACACAATTTTATACCTATCCTTCAATTAAAATGGCTAATTTGATGCTTTTATAAAATTGGAAGCCATTTCAGTGTTTAATCATACCATGAATATCCTATAATTTCCATTCCTGATATATATTCTCCAATCTGATTGGCTAATTTAAGGCTTTTAAAAACTGGGAAGCCACTTCATTTTGTTGATCAAGCTATATTGTCTGTTTTAACTTCCACAGCATAAAAAACTAAAAGTTCTTCAAATTTAATGGTGTTCTCGAATCTGATTGGCTACAGTGATGTTTTTAAAAGACAAAACTGGAAGCCATTCAAGTGCTAAAAAGCCATGTCTATGCTGTAACTGAAAATAGCTAAAATATTTTTTCCTTAGATCCCAAGATCAATTTAAAACTCTATCTTTCATGTCTTAACAAAATTAAAAATTCATGAAATCTTCTGAAAATGTTTTTAGTATCAAGGTTAAGCATTCTGTATTCTCAGACTGTCCATGAATAATAATCTAGATATAATATTTCGAAAATACCCCCAGGACTGCATTAAAAAAACCTATAAGTACTAAGTTCATTTTACTCAATTCCTGAAAATATTAATAACCAATAAATTATTAGTTAGTTGGAAGAATTGACTGGTGAAGAACAATGAGAGCTATATTATCATCATTTATATTGTCCAAAAATACAAGATAATTTATTTTTTAACTATTTATAAACAAATGAAGTTACTTCTATAGTTCACCATAGTAACCATAAAAATCAACTCCCTAAAATTGAATTAGTCAAGCAAATCAGATTTCTAGCAATTTTTTTTTAGTTTGGATTTGAGATAGAACAGAAAAGGAAGGGATGGGCTGAAGTCAGGAAGACAGAAATCATTCCATTAGCATTCCAAAATATGTCTGGAAAAAAATTGTTTAAAATCTTTGATGAATAGTAAAACAAAATTTAAAAAAAACAATGATCATAAATGGGAGAATTTAACCTCATGTTCCAAGTTGATACGACCTCAATTTGCATCTAAAATAATTCACTCTCAGTGATTCTGTGATCCTGAATCACTTCTAAAGATAATTGAGAATTTAATACGACAAAAAAAATTTGCATTTTTCCAGTGTTCAAGGTTCAATTGACAATTTTTCTAACAAGATATTCTGTAAAACGCCAGAGAAAAAGATTGAAGTTGTACTCCTGTTGAAGTGTACTTACAAAAGCACTATAGATCTGTTAATTCTCTTTCGTGATGTTCCTGAACCCATAATAATTCCTATAAATCTGTAGATGCATGGGATCGTTTGGTCACGCTATTTGTATTTTGAATGTCTCTCCATGTATTAGCTGTGTGTCCATCCAGACGTCTATGATTCCAAGGCGCATACAAAGCTATGAAAAACACTGTCCAATTCACTAAAAATCGAAGACTCTTTCTCCAAATGTATATTGTCATTTTGAAAAACATCGTCTTCAAGATCCTCGTTCAAGACTTGAGCTAGTGTACACCGTTCACAATTTTTTTCTTCAGGCGTTATTGTGCCTTCCTCCTCGCTCGCTTTCCGCCTACAAAAACACGAATTTCTATTCACTTCATTTAAAAAATGTTTTGCTCTTTTCCGCGAAGGTTGAAGATTCATAGGAGAGTTCCCCATGATTTGAGAGTCTACGTTCATTGTCATTGCACTTGTTAATCCAAAAGGGCTTTTAACTCCATAGACTTCGCGATGAACAAGTTTCAAAGTATTATTTATCAAAACCGAGCGCCGGAGTGAAGATTCCGGATCCTCCACGCGACGTAGTTTTTCGAACGACACTTGTATTAGAAATCTTCCTTGTCGTTGAGAATCTGTCGAACCGTTTAAATAGTTACTCCTTGTTGCGGTAGGGGAGCATGTATCGGTCACTTGTTGTGGGTTTTGTACAACTTCATTATCATCTCTTGTACGCTTGATTCCTCTTGGGATTTTATCTTTGGCGGGAAATGCGTCTGCAAACACGAATGACAAACATTCAACAAAAGCTATAAACACTGTCTTTGATAAACAATACGATAGGTTTGCTTGATTTTCAACCTTTGACTGGAGGAAAATAGTTGACAAATACATATTAATCGTTGGGTGACTGCTTGAATGCGGCGGGTCTATTTGACAAGATTGATCACAAGATCGATCAATGTAATCACACGTTTGTACATATAATACTTATTGAATTTCAACATTGTGTTCAGTTGCCCGGGCTTCATGATCATTCAAACCACTGTACTGATTTTAACCCTTAATTACTCCCGATAGACTATTCATTTACCTTGTTCTACAAGATTACTACAGAGAAACGCAAAATCGTCGCTAGCGTTTTCCCATCCATCCGTGAAAAAGCTATCATCCAAACACTGGTCCTCCATCCCAAAAGCATGAAAAGTCGTAGTTGGCAGAATGGCAGTCATCTTACATGGCCTTGAATTCTGCTTTTCCTGAAAGATAAATTAAATACCTGAAGTTTAGTCAGTGATATGATTAACCGCTATCTACGATGTCATGTGTACAAATTTTGATGCGTATTTTCATGCAAGGACCGATACATCTTCATGATCATTCATCTATCGACAATATTTCGCTATATTGAATACGTTTTAACCTGTTTAGATTTCAATGAAAATAACGCATACCTATCTCTAACAATAACACTTATTCATAATCCAGAAATTCCGCTCGGTTCTTTATACAAATTTGCTAGTTGCTAATCGTCAAAGATCTCCTTTTCGACCTTGTTGTCTCATGAGACTAATCTTCTCTAATCAAAACCATCAACCATCATAATTTTATCGAAATATGAATATGAACACTCCATTATTGGAGAACTATGTAATAGCCAGTACACGGATATACAATTAACCGAATAAACAGAAATCTGGAAATATGAACGTGTTGGAACCCCTGAATGAAGATAAAGAGGAACTAATCTGGGTAGTTTGGCCTCTCAAACGGCAGATGTCTTCAAAGACACCATCTCTGCTGCTTTACAAACTATCGACACCGCCTCAGGTTCAAATCGACATTTGATTGGCTTCCGCAGCATTCAGCGGGCTTCCCATTGTTTGAAGTGTCAATAACTTGTCAACACACCTGCCCGTGTTTTCCCGACGGACCAATCACATCGCCGGGTAGGATTTCCGGATGCTCAACAAAGCATGAACCTAACTTGTGGCCAAATTAAGAAATTCTCCTCGTTTATAACTTGGTTTTTTGACTCGTAACTTTTAAATATTTCATATATTTTTACTCTCGGAGGCATGATTAATTAAGGCATGCTTAGGTAAGCTCGAGCATTGTCCTTTTTGTGTCCAACGCTATTAAAATGGCGTTGCATCTTAGAGGAAAGTAAAATGCTGTCTACGCTGCAGACTTGCAAACTTCCACCCGCGACTGGAAATGAAGTTTAAATTTTCGCTTAAAAAAACAGGTCATAGGACAATAATGAATGAGTAGGCTGCTAATATACATAACATGCACATTTACGACTTCTATACCTAACTATTTAATTGTCTTCGTTGTTCAATATTATCTATTTTTTCGCCAAAACCATCGCGATCCTCGGAAACGACAACATGCTCAGTCAAGTGTCTGCCAAAGAAAAGAACACGACAAACTACAACAGCTACAACCGACTTAAAAAAATAAACAAAAGCCATATTAACTCGCCTTTTATCAACTTGAAATTATTTTGTTATTCTCTTCCTACGGCTGGAATTGAAAATAAATCGAAAACTCCAGGGTTTATATTCAGTGTTTGATATAGAAGTGTAACTACACCTGCTTAGCTCAACAGCTTAGCGGGAAATGTCTTTTTATCAGTTTCCTAGGAAAATACGGGAAATTCCTTTTCATATTGGATCCTAATAGCGCATTATATTCGTCGAGGGCTGAGAAGAGAATTCCTTGAGTGACTTCTCGAGTCTTGAGGAGGCGTTTGTGGCCTTTTACAGCGATAGCTTTATCATCAAATCCTAGTGTTATAAACACATGAACGTCCGACAGCAGAACATTTGAAAGATCGATGTTCCGTCAACCATGTGCCATTTGTGTTTTAGACTTGGACTAATTTTGATTGTAAATATTGAGTCTAAGAATTTCAATTCAGTGAGATACCCTATTAATGCTTTTAGCCCTTGTTCCTGTTTGCAGAAAACACTGCTTCGCAATCTCCAAGATCTGTAGAAACGATATTTGTTAATTCGCCTCGAATTCGAATTGTGCATTTTTAATTTAAATGCTTGTGAAAGACACTTCACCGTCGATCCCAGAAGAAAATTGAATAAACAAACTAATAAAAAAATTATGGCATTTTACGGTGAATTAATAAACGATCTAACCCATAAACTTCACCGTTGATTTATTCGAACTCTTATGATGCGATTTTATTAATTTCACTTTGAACTCTAAACAGCAGTGCATCGTTCAACGGGATCAAAAAAGGATTTCAATTATTGTCGAAGTTGTAGGATTCCAATCGATACGAAGATCAAGGTTATTAAAAAGAATTAAACAAAATCAAGGTAAGCACTCACCGTCTACGTCGCTATAGAAAGTACACTCGCGCCAAAACCAAATGATCGTGATCCACAGTGAAATGCCGTGTTCTATTTGTGAAGTGGTCTGATATGAAAATTCTCGATGGTCGGTCCAATCTACTTTGGCGGTTCATTTTTGCATTTCATTAAAATTGAATTAATGAGAAGTGTTGCAACCATTCATGTGTTGTGGTTCTAATCATTTGATCTGCATAATATTGTCTCAGTCTACAAACAAATATAATGCCATGCTATCCGATTGGTTTTGAGTTCTCGTATCAGCCGAAAATGAAGAGAAAGATTTGTTAATCGAGAGTGGCTAACGCGAATTAACTTTCAAGGCACTTGCAGATTGCGTAAAGCGACAATATACCGGCTGATTGCAATGTCATCACTGAACTCTTGGCTTTGCGCAGCGATTTTTTTTCTCGAAAATCAATGCCAATTCATTGACTTTTCTGGAAACGATATGTAGACAGGAAGAAATAAATATTGCGCAACTATACTTTCTGTTAGTGTAATTAAGGACTGTATCTTTTATTTGATGCTAAAGTGTTACAGAATTTAAGCTTATTTTTTCACTCTTGGCTGCACTAAATTCTTGACCACGCAAATCCCTTTTTTAATGGACGGAAGCCATTTTGCTGCTTCTTGGCTGATTGATAAATTTCATTGAAGCTCGCCGGCTTTCGATCTTCAATCAAAAGAATTGATTGTTGACTTAAGAAAATTTAATGAATCTAACCGGCAAGTTAATCAAGGTTAATACACACAACCGTCAAACAAAGTTGGTTTCGATGTCAGCCTTTGATACTTCCAGTAGCTCCAAGAGATCAGAACAATTCGCAGCGGGAAGAATTAAAGGCAAAGGATATTAAAGAGAAACACGGGGTCCACGTTCATTACTCTTCCATAGAATGAATAATGTGTTGAATCGCAGTGGGGTTCCAAGGAGCTGCATATTGCATGAGGAAGTTGTTTTGGCTGGGATTTTTGGATTCAGCTACACTTAGGGCGCTTTCCATTAAGTTTCACCTACCAGTCCGACGCGGCTAGTTATCAAATGGTATGCGTTAGAATTGGTTAGCCAAGGTCTCAAAACTCAATGACAACAACAGACACCTACCATTTGAAAACTGGACGCTCGGACTGGTCGGTTCGACTTAAAGGAAAGCTCTCTTAGACCACTTTACATATGCCGCAAACTATAACACTCAGGGTTAGAGCTTTTTTTTCTTTTTTCTTTTCTTCTTTCTAATACTTTTTTTCCTTTCATTTCTTCTTATCCATTATTTCTTTCCCTTACTTTGTCAGTTTTCCTTTTTCCGTTTATTTCTTTTTTTTATTTATCACGTTTTTGATTCCTTTAACTCTTTCTTTCCGACCGTCGTTGTGGAAAAAATCCCTTAATTTCATTCCAACTTTCTTTCGTTATGCTCTTTCCTCCGATCCATTTTCTTATTAATTCAGGAATGATTTTTCATTGTCAAGGCTTCCCATAAATGTTTAAAAATTTTCAAAATAAAATAACCAAGCAAACAAAACAAAAACAAACAAACGAACCAAAAGGTATCTGGGAAGTTATTTCAAGTATACCACATGCAAGTTTTCATTAATTCGTTCTATAGTTTATTCTACGCTAATCAATTAATACTTATATAATATTTAGATATCTTCATAATTTATATTATTAGTGCACATGCCGGCAGTCTTCAAGTATAATCTAGATAAACTACTATATCTATATCCATATAAAATAACAAATGCTTTACTTATCTCAATAATGTAGATCATTCTCGTGATTTAATTCCCTTGCAAAATGACTAGCGCGTAATTTAAACTAAACAAATCAACTGGAGTTCATTTTGCTCTAGAATTTCTTTGAAATCTTGGCTCGGTGTCTTGGCTGTTAACATGAAAGTAGGGTGACGCTACAGCTAGGGCTAATTCTTTTACCTTTGATGTCCTTCGGGAAAAGAAAATGTTGTCCCTAACGCCAGTGTTAGGTGGTTACAATACAGTAAAATTGTAGTCGTACTGTAAGTATCTTACCGTAACCGTAACTACGCGTAATGATTGGATGAATTACGGGAAGTCAATGGGAAGCTATTTCAAAGTTCAAAGACAGCGCCGTATATTTCCCAATCACACTAACTAAAAATTGCCCTTCTCTACCATCATATAAATGTAAAGGAGGCGAGAGTGACAACCTTAAGGTGAGAGGTCTCCCTAGTTCAAGCTAAGGGTATTTTTTTCTTTGAAGGGACACCAAAACAAAAGAGTTACCTCGGGCGGTACGATCAAATTGTTCATGCTAACAGCTCCCAAATTCTTATCTATTACAATTTACACTTGAATAAAAATATTTACAAAAAATTAATAACAATAACGGTCAAGACCATAATATATTGATGAATTCAATCGTATTGTTCTAAATAATTTTTTAAAATGTGCAGCCTGGATTGGTACCCTTTGATATTATCATTTTCGTGTTTCTGATCCGTAGCACTGTCGCTCGTTTTTCAGTCAGAGTGCGTTCTAGTGAAGTCCATGGAATTTCAAAGTGTTTGTATTGTTGAAGTTGTGCATTCTTTACTTTACTGTACACGGTGATGTTATTCTAAGACGATGATCTTAGAATAACATCAACGCATGCGTAAGAACAAGGCAAGACTCAATTTCGAATGCACTTAGAATTTCTTTTTTCTTTCCTTGCTTCGTGTTATCCTTCTGGGTAAGTAAGGTGGTTCAGGGGTATCATAACAGACCTACGCTAGATCCAGGAACAATAGGCCATTCAGCACTCTCAAGGTCCCAGACTTTCTTCTCCAAAGGACCACCGCTGGCTTTTGGGGTCGCTGGCGGCAAGTCACACGTGATTCCCTTTTGCCGAACGATTGCGTTGATGTAACTCGCCATTAAGAGGGTTATTTCTAAAATCTAAATTGAAATATAACATTAAGTAAGCTAAAAAAAAGAGTTCATTGTTTTCTTTTTGCTTTGCTGTTTATCCCAAGTGCTTGATTTGTTTTGAAAGTTTTTCTACGGGCTCTCAGGCAGTTCCTCCCTGCGCTAAACCCAAGCCAGATTTCGATCTGTGAGTAAACCGTGCCCTGAATCAACCAAGAAGTTGTTACCGTATGGCAATAAGATTTAATGTCTTTTTTATCGAAGGAAACACGGGAGCTGATGCAGTTTTCCCGCACGATTTCCGCTCCTCCCAACTTTGAAGTGACCATCCCTTGGATTACATCAACATGTGCTGACACGGGTTTCATTTGGATAATATTGGACCAAAAACCTCTCCTTAGTTGGAAATTAATAGACCGGTTCGGCTTCTTGGTCAAATTTTTTTTCCCATTTCAGGCCACGTGTCATTCCCTAGAGTATAAAACAATTAAACAAGAAATCTTATTCTCGAGAAAGCGACATGTGGTCTGAAATGGGAAAACATTACACCCAACCCGAAAAGGTTAATAGTCCCCGTCACAGTTTCCTGAGCAATCTCGAAAGATAGCCATGCCTTTGCATCGAAGCGAGACGAACGATGAGCTTGAAATGAAAATTGTTGAATGTGCTAAAAAAAGGTCTCTATCATTGCAAGCTCACGGTTCGTCTCGTTTTGATAAAGGCACGGCTACCTTTCAAGACGGCGCAGGGAACTGTGAAAGGCACTATTGTATATACTGTGCATTTTTCAAACGATTCTCGGTGCTGACCGAGGGGAACGTGGGCTCTGGATTGAAGATTGACAAATACCTTGCCCCTGGTCATATTGAAGAGCAGTCTTTGAGTGCCTTGTTCTACTGTATTACCGCCTCTCATGATAGACTGGTTGACAACCAACATGAAGTCATCCTTACAACCACCAAAGGTGACCACGTGTTTATACTTGTATCGGCACATTAGTCGCTGCAATAGATAAAACAGCTCTTCAGATATAATCTTAATTTTCGTTATTACGCGAAATGATAAATTGAGATGCCTGGAAATTTTGCTTCCGTGAATCAAATTTTCAACGAACTTTTTTGATTCATGAAAGCCCAAAAACTAATACTGAACAACAACAACAAAACAATTAAGGGGGAGGGGGACCGAATATTAGTCACGGATTATGAAAAGAGGTATGTTAGTCACACTTATTTCATTCGCAAGGTTCTACTTTTGCTTTCGAACCCCACCCCAACCTCACGTTTTTATCACGCTTTCCCAATCCTCAGACTTTTACGTTTCTTTATTTTAGTAGCGAGTGAGGCCGAAGTCTCACATGCGGTCACGTGACACTTAAATGGCTTTCACTCTTAAACCAATGTCGGGTCCGGCAAAAATGAAAATGGAGTCACTCAAAATTATTACTAAATTATTATTTCTCAGTATTGTGCAAGTGTCCACATGAAATATGATCAAATGCGCGAAACAAATTCTGAGTATATATCCTCAAACATGCTGCTTACCAGGCTCTCTCCTTCAAGAATACTAATGCTGTCTTCTTCTACTGCTAGCCAGACTGGCTGGGAATTCACGGATGAAGAGGCTCTCCTCTTGCTGGAAGATGTTGTTTCTCTTTGCTAGAAAGAAATGAATTTGTTTAGTATTTATCTTCATTGGGTTGGAGAATACGACACAGGTAGTCCAAGCTAATGATTTTTTATATTCCGAAATTCTACCAACTAGTGCGATATATATATTTTTATATGAAGGAATAAGAATAAATTATCAAATTAACAAGGTATCTCTTATTTCTCAATTGACACGGTTTTCTTTGTTATTCACAAGGCTTATTTTTGTTATAACCCTCATTATAAATGCGAGGTCAATATGTAGTTAGTTATTAACCCGGTTAATAACTATATATAGACCGTTCGCATTTATAATGAGCAACATTTGATAGAAAACCTTCTCAATTGATAAATAAAATACTTAATTACCTCGAAAGTTGGCAATAAGCCTATGCATCCCTCGGGCCTGTGGCCCTCGGGATGTATATGGCTTATTGCCTCCGTTCTCGGTAATTAACTCTTACATATTTTCATGCATTCCCTCTAAAACGTCCTAGAGCCCATCCCCGCAAAATCCTTAAATGGTAGAATATATATAAAGAATATAAAAAGTATAAGTAATTTTTTTTGGAAATGCAGGTTGTATTCCAACACACCTGTGCTTTGAACAACTTGCTTCCAAAGAACGGCCATCTTCGAGCATTTTCCAGGTATTTGTCCACGCATTCCTGGTCGTTCCAGCCATGGAATGTGGACCACTTCTCAGCCATTTTCAAGGTCAGAGATCGCTTCTCGCTGTCACTGGAATCTTCTTTCAAGTGTTTTGGGAAGTACTTTGAGATGACCGTCTGGACTCTCTTGCTTGGCAAGGAGTTGCTGTGAGCTTTGTAGTCGCCGTAATTTATCTGAAATATTTCAAAAAAGCTCTAACTATGGATCTTTTGTAAAATCGTGCGAGGAACGTGAGTTTCAGGCGAGGGGATGAGAAAAAGAGCAAATGCAGACTTAAGTGAGTCTCTGAGTTTCTATCTTTGATAAAGGGGGACTGAGGTAGAGACCGGATCCAGGGGGAAGGTTGTAGGGGTTCTTTAAACAGAATATAATGTTTACATTTTTTGGTTCGGCGTGTTTTGACGGGGTGAATGGCCCTTGCAGGTAGAAACCCCTCTTTAAGAAAATCTGGATTGGATCTGTCCCTGGAGATGGTAGGTAGTGGTGGTTTTGTGGAGTCAGTAGAGAGAAATAACTCAATGTTCTTGTCCTTTGACCCTGTTCCTTGAATCTAAACTGCAGCAAAGCGCAGAATGCAATATTCAATTGTGAGAGGGAAGGGACCCCCGGGGAAGATAACCCAAAAGCCTTACATGCTGGACATCAAAGACTATAGCATGTGTTATAGTTGTACATGACAGCTATACAGTTTACTGACCTGTGCCATCAACGCTGCAAACTCGATGGCAATGTCTCTGCTCACTGGAAATCTGCCTTTAACCACGTTAATATTCGTCTGTAAAATAACAAATTTGAATACATCAAATCAAGGAAGCCAAGCACAGGTGATGTGGCTATGTCAGTAGAGTTGTTTCTTGATTCTCTCGAAAAATTTTCTCTGGGTTCCTCGGTGTTTCCACCCTCCGCAAAACTCTATCTATCGGCTGCCTTATCAAGTGGGTTGGACAAACCTTTCCGCCGTCTATCCTAGAGTGGGAAACTGTCCCCATTAAATTAGAACCCTTTGGTGAAGTTTAACACCCAAGTCATAAATATTAACTCACCTGAAAGACCATGAAGTACTTCTCCTTTGGAGTGTCCTTATCAGAGAGGCTTTTGAAGTACAATCGGTTCTTGAAGGAGAGTTTGATAACTCGACTAGAATCCAGTCTTCCTTTGCAATTACTGCGCATGGCCTGCTCCCATTTGCAAATGACGTCACATAGCTTAAAAAAGAGAAAAAAGCTTCCTTATTGTGATCACGTGGACTAGCAGAGGCTTCCAAAAAGTTAGAGATTTTTAAGGCTTACGTTTTTGAAAGGGGTTGACCTAGAGGATCCTAAGTGAGACATGTGCATTACCCCACACCAACCCTCCCAGGAGAACTCGATTCTGTAAATTTTAAAGTAGCCAATAAACAGTCATAGCTCACCTTAACACTTGCTTGCAAACAGTGTTCCATTGGAGTAACAGGATTGTCTGTGAAGATAGCGTAACCACTCTGGGATGAATCACGGATGCCAAGGCTCTGCAACGAGAAGTTTATACGTGAGAACTACTTCCCCCACGTCCAATTTTATATGGGCTTAAATTTTGTTTTCCTTTATAGAAAAAGTTTCTCAAGAATATAATCCCCGCGATAAAACTGCCATTCGTACGAAATCTGTTTGCTATTGAGAGGCTGCAACGTCTTACCGCGTTTATTGTTTCAATGAATTCTTCAACCGTAGTCGAACCATCGAATCCAAATACCTTCAAAGAATAAACACACGTTAAAAGGCGTAAAATAAATAGTAAGATTAAGTTACCCTTAGAAGATAAAATAGATAGAAGATAAGAAAAAAGATAACCGCCTTACGTGAGTTTTGCCATCCACGAAGTGTACGGGTAGACTCATTGGACAGGAATGATCATACGGGTTTTGAAGTAATATTGATATTACCTAGGGGAAAAAATTACCACGATAACATTAATCAGAACTAATGTAACTGACATTAATCATTTCATTTTTTGAAACCAGTGGAAGAAGTGCCACTGTTAATCCCATTAATATTTATTTTATTATTATTTATTATTATTAATATAAAAAAGAATGCCGCGCCATTTCAAAATCCTATTTATTTTGATTTTTTATGAATATATGCGCAAATGTATTAGACAGTCTAAGAATCTGGTAATGCTTAACACGCTACATATGTAAATGTATTTGTCACCGTCGTACCTCCATTCTAGAAGGTCTTGCTTCTCTTTTCCCGTTGGCTATTGTTCTCTCTAAGCTACGAACGCAGTACGCGGCATACTTTCCCTGTCGTGTTCTAAAACGAAAATGATTGCATAGTTATTTCAATTGTAATACTGATTCATAAAACGAGTAATGCTCGATGGTTGGGTGCGAGTGAGTTTGGGTGGATCAGTTAGCGATGGGATGGGTGGGTATGTGGATAGATGGGTGTAAATGTGGCTGGATGAATGAATGGAAAGAATGGATGAGAGTTTGGATAGATTGATGAAATTAGCCATTCCGTGCTGGAGGAAAAAACTGTGTCGAGATGGCACTGAAGTGAATTTTGGGACTGTATTATATAGGGGACACATTTCCAAGATGGCGTCTATTTTTTCGCCTAAAACAGTCCTACAATGCACTGCAGTGCCAACTCGACCAAGGATGGAAGGAAAGAATGGAAAGACAAATGAGTAGATACTTAGTTTTTTTTCCTTACTTTAAGTTGCAGGATCTCTTTAAATGAGCTTTAACAAAAGACAGCAGCTGTTCCTTAGGAACGAACAATGACGTACACAATGCCATCAACTGCCATGTCTGTAGATACACATACTCTTGAACAGGACGAAGGTCGATTGTCTCTGCTACCGACGCGTCGGCGCGCAGCCACGAACGCTTGCCACAGTTCATCAGAAAATGCTGGGAAAAGACAACGTAAGCATAAAAATTGTCCTTGTTTTAGGAGGATAGACCAACCGTGCTTCCCGTTTCGGCATTGTCAAGAGTGACATTTACCATGCATATCCCCCTTCCTCATGTCCTCATACTTTCCTACCCTAGTCAAGTGCAGTTCTTCTTACCCCTAAGTCTTCAGGTCCCCTGTGGGTCTTTTTGACAACACAACGAAACCCTGCCCCCTCCCCCTGTCAGTCGTGCCTTGATACTCCCCCTGTTACCCTAGTCATGTGCAGTTTCTACTTACTCCTAAGTATTCTGGTCCCCTGTGGGTCTTTTTGACAACACAGCGATGTACCCTGCCCCCTCCCAGTCGTGTCTTCATACTCCCCTGTTACCCTAGTCATATACAGTTCTTCTTACCCCTAAGTCTTCTGGTCCCCGATGGATCTGTTTCGACGTCTGTTTAACGAGCATGCAGTAAATCTCGTTTTGAAGCTCAGGATGATCTAACACGATCTGCAAAGCATTCTGGGCCAATGACACGTGATAATCAATCGCTGTTTCCTCTGTAGCAACAGTAGTGAAGAGCAATATCGACTGAAGAAAAATACAGGCCGGAAAATTACTAATTACCCAACAAACATACTGGCGTAAAACACACGCGCATGGGAATTTGTCATCATTTTATCAGTTCGCTCACTTTTGCGCAACTGCTTGTAACTGGTACTATAGAAGAAATGATACTGAAGGAAACGAAATTAGTGACCTTACTTGTAAAAATTACAGGTCGAGAGCAGGCCGAGTGGGTTATTGAAGTGTTTGACGTTTTGTTTGTTGAATAGCTGGTCAAAAAGAGGTCGTAAATACACCTTAAACATGTCTGTTGTTTTGGAACATACCTTGAATAATTTAATTGCTTCTTCTTCCAGTTTTTCAGATGGTAACGTGGTGAGTGGTTTAGTGATAGCTTCTTTACTGAATGTAAGTATAGGTGTGTTCCATAGCTCGCTGTCTGTAAACAGATTCATCAAAGTATATTGTCAGTGTTCGCGACCTTCCTGTGAGTGAACACGCACTTGCGGTCAGCGGACTCCTTAACTACTAGAGTAGATATTACTGTGACTGCACGGCATGGGATTGATGTCATTCGTTGAACCAATCAAGGAGCACGAGATTATTTCTCCACTAATAAAAAGGTTCGGACGAGATTATTTTTCCACCAATAAAAATGCTCGAACGTAAATCTGTCACGGTCACGTGACGTCAGTACCGTGAGTCTTCAGTCATACGATTAGCTCTAAATTAAAAAAGAACTTGTCAAATTGGTACCTGGATTGCCATCTAATGATACAAGTTTGGCTGCAACCTTCTCGAAATCCGTGCCCTTGTTTCCAAGCCCACTTCCTGAAGAAACGATCAGGTGAAAAAGCCACGAGTCCTGCAATTTGTAAACAAACACTCTATTTTTACCTTAAAAAATAAAGAAACAGGTGCGCACACTAATTGAATTCTAAAAAAGCCCTTTTTTCAACCTCGTGTAGTAAAAATTAATTTCAAATTTTTGCCCTTGCGCTGGTCGATTGAAGACCCTACCCTACCCAAACCGATCGTCTTTTGACCAACTTACTTTTTCAGCCTTAGAGTCTATTAAAAGATAGGTCGGACTTGATTGATTTTCTCCTTTTAGTACTAATGTAAAGTGTCTGTATGAATTGGATGGGGATTCGGAATTCCTATCTTCTTCAGACTCTGCTGTTTCTAGTTCCTCCACGACAATCTCCATCAAGTTTGCCATGCTGTATGGTACCTGCCAGTTTTGAAGAAAAAAATAAAATAAAAATTCGGTCTCAAACACAAAACATTAATTGAACACGAATTTTTCCAGATTTTGTTGTTATCTAAGTTGAGCTCCCTGTGGCCAAACGTACCGTGTCTTCTTCATTCTTGTAATAACAGAGATATTTCCCACGAAGAACACACCAACTTCTCTTCGACGAACCATTTTTAACCTATGAAGTTAAGAATTTTAAATGAGTAAATTATACTGATAATGTTACGGTACAGAAAAATAACGTCATCTCCATTTAACCAATCGCGTGCATCGCGCGAAAATGATTTCGTCAATCAATCTGAATGCTGGCACGGCACGGCACGGCACGTCCCTCAGTCGTGTACATATAATCGAATTTTAAATATGGTTGCATCAATCAATCAGAATGTTGAGACACGTAACAGTTAGCACGGCACGGCACGGCACGTCCCTAACATAAGTCGTGTACATATAACTAAATCAAATGGTACGTTTGTTATTGCTGTAAGTTTTGCCTGGTAATAAAGATGTTATGATACCTTATCTGTTACAAGTCTCTTTTTATTACCGAAAGAAAGACGACAAAAGAATACATAGCAGCAACGATGTCAGACGCAGCTAATAGAGGCGGTTCACACAAAGGTAAAAATATCCTATTTCTAGGGCTAACGGTTTTGTGTTTGGCTTTCAACTAAACAATGATATGTCTCTAGCGATAGTCAGTCCCTTACAAAAACAGGTATTGTAAAGAAATGCGATACGTACTCCACTTCAGCCGGGTGGATTATTCCACGTGTTTGTATAACTAAACTAATTACGCGCCTCTGAGTCATTCTCTTGAGGTTTCAAGTTGCGGTTTCCCCCTTGTCTACCTGACGAACAATTCAGCGCTAAACTCTTTAGCGCTGTGACCACGACAGGAAACAAACGTCAAGTGTGCGCCCCATGGCCACCTTGCCTCCTTTTAACCTTCAATACTACCAAAAATTCCTGAATTTTTAATCATTTCTAAAAATCAGGAAAGGTTTGCTAAACGTACAAAATTCGGCTTGGTAAGTGCATTATATACTGCCGAACATGTTCCGACCGTCCCCTCCCATATTGAATCAGATGCCACGTATTTTTCCTAACATCAAGTTAATTAAAGGAGCTTCATTTCTTAAAATCGTGGCCGATAATCTGAAATTCATTTTATATCAAGTTGCATCAAAAAAGTCTTGAAAATTATGTGATACAGTCTAGTCATTGCCTCGTGAAAAGCCCGCTTGACGCTCTAATTATTAACAAGTGTTTGTCTCTTGACGAATCCTGCATAAATTTCAATTTTATAATGATTGCTAATATCATAATTGCTAGTATCACTCCGCGCGCATATGTCGAGAGGTCGCAATATAGTATGTCTACACCGACTTGATGGTGCCCACATTACCTAGAGTTAACCTACCCTGGTTCCAGCGGCCCTGACAAATTAAAATCAAGCAACGATTATAAGCCGCGAAGTAGAAAACCCATCAGATCTTGAACGCCACTTTGCAGCTTAAAATTATGGCATAGGATTACCTTTGGAGCTGGAGTAAAGTACTAAAGCTGTTTTCTGCTGGACTCGTATGGCATATGGTCTCATATGGTCTCAATATTTTACCTTACCACACAAATACCACACATGCAAATATTTCATTTACCTTGGTTATCCATCCCGACATAACTTCATTTTCAGGCATCTGTGCCAGGAGAGGGCTGGCCGTAAACTTCCGCATCACGTTATGCAAAACTAAAAACACAACCAAAAATAACACTTAACTTGCGGTTAAATTAGTCGTCGGTATGTCAGTATTTTCTGAGGGTTTCCTACGGCGCCGCCTTTCTTGTAGCATTAATTAGTCAAACTTTTAAAAAGCCACGATCATTTATAGCAGATTACATTTCTGCGTTTAATTGATGCTATCAAGGTGTGCGCAAGCAACGCCGAATATTTCTCGTGCTAATTGTTAAGAACATTTACACTGAAAAATAACATCTGGACGGGCGTGAGAACAGTTTCTTCCCCAAGAAGAAGAATCTTTTTTCAGATTATTTTCTTAAGTGATCTGTTTTTGGGCAATTTTGACCAATCAATGACTTGCTCTGAGCCAAGACATGTAGCTATTGTAATATGTCGCCCGTAACTTTGCATTATCAGTACCTCTCAGCCACTCGTCCACCTCTTCTAATGTTTCGCCAGTAAGATAATAAGTCCTGTTAGGTGTTGAGACCTGAAAAAGCAGTCAGCCATTTCAAAATCGACAAATCCAAAATCAAATGAGGTCGTATAATTGGAAGAGAATAATCAAAATTACACATTCGCTGCAAAAAATGGATTGGCATAAAGACGAAGCCCACACGGGCCCCGCCTGCAAACTACGGCATACTGCCAAACCAAAAAATATATATTAGAAATATAATTAGGTTGAGATTTTGGGCTTACCTCTATGGTCAAATCACCTTCTGTTCTTGATATTCGACAGGAACCATCCAAAGGAACTTGGCCTAAAGGTTTACGGTTTACATCAGTCTGTACAAAACAATACAATGATAAAATTAAATATTTGTACATCCTTACCGACAAAGCACGAGTACATCAAGCGTTAATTTCATTGGCTAAGGCTGTGTTCATAATGTATGGCAGAGGGGTGGGGGGGGGGGGGGGGGGCAGGTGAAATCTTTAAATGACAAAGAGATTCTCAAGACACCCCCTTGAAGTCCCCAAAAAAATAACTATCCCCCCCGGGCAATCTCTCGTAGCTTCCTCTAAAAATTTTGCATCTCCCTCAGTTGTCTGAAAAAAATTTTCAAACCCCCCCTCCCCCCATTTTACTGGTAAAAATTTTTCCGATCCTCCATAAATTTCACCTGCCCTCCCCCCCTCTGCCATACATTATGAACGCAGCCTAAGATGAATAATGACTGACGTTTACCGGGGTTTTGTAATAATACAGTTTGCCATCTTCTAAAACGAACCATCTTTTCTTCCAGTTTTTGATTCGACCACCGAGTTTAGTTAAGTAGCCTTCTTTCCT
This sequence comes from Actinia tenebrosa, assembly GCF_029948245.1. Taxonomy (NCBI): domain Eukaryota; kingdom Metazoa; phylum Cnidaria; class Anthozoa; order Actiniaria; family Actiniidae; genus Actinia; species Actinia tenebrosa. The sequence goes on from NW_028292585.1 coordinate 1,118,153, forward strand.
TTGGTCTTCCTGTAGGAACGAAACATTATGTTAAAAATTTTTCAGTAGTGTTGCGACATAGTTTACCTTTGAATCGGTTTTAGAAATAAAACTATAGATAATTCATAGGGTGACAGCCAGAAAAGTATCTAGAGCAAATTACGCTAACCTTTTTCAAGCTGACCGTAGTATACGCAGCACAAGTTTTAAGTACTTTTTCTGTCTTTTCTTGAAAGCGATTCGAATTTTCTCCCTCCGAGGTCTCTGATTTTACATCAGAGTCGACAGGTTTAAGGTAATCGTCGCTGCATCTACTAACGTTGTCGTCATCATGATCTGAGGAGTCAGTTGACTCTCCTGAAAAAGGCGTGTTACGAATTTGAGATGCTCGCTGAAAAGAAGAAAACAGTATTAGTAAAAGACCATACGGTTTACATAATTTGAAGTGCCTTAAAAGCATGGTCACTTCTCAGATGGACTTCTGATGTTTAGTTCTAGATTTTTCGGTGCTTCTGATTTATGAATAACATTGTTCTACTTTACGAATAGTAACTATTTGAAATTGAAATCCAATTCCGTTTTTGATTCGTTTTACTTGTTTCAACTTCTATTTTTTCTTCGAAAATTTGAAAACATTCGAAAATATGCCTGTGGAATTACAGGCTGCGCAAAGCCTGGACCAGATACAACGCGCGCGCGTTTGGCAAGCTTTCAAAAGCGCGGGAAGCTTGGAAGAAAAGCGAAGCAAGAAGAAGGAGAAGAAGTAAAAAACATGGCGAACTTTCAGCTCTTCTAGTTCAGGTAGAAAGCGCTTTATTATGTATTTATTTTATTGATAGCTAAATAACGTCTCTGAGAAACTGCCAAATAACTAACAAACTCAAGAATTTCAAAAACGATCAAACAACAAAGAAAGAAGAGTCCACCAACAATGACATCTTTTGAAAACAACTGAGTATCGTAAGTTTTTGAGCTAAGAGAGTAGAAATACCATGAACATTAAAGCTATGACGTGCTAAACTCTCTAATCTCAAGTTAGGAAACAGCCTTACCCCTTTGAGTGTAGCGTAAACTGGACAGGGCGCCTGATCCTAAATAAAAGAGAGAGAAAACATCTAAAATCAAACTCAGAATTTACACACTATCATAAACCCAAGTAATTCTTATACATACCCCAAGTATTAGGTTTTTGGTGCTTTCGAGAGTAGCGTAGGGTGGTGAGTCAGTACCTGATAAGATATATAAAAAATATGTTAGTTATTGCTGTTTTTCAATCATTCCCAAGGGAGTGACACGGCGGCCATGTTGGATGATATTAGTCTATATTACAAAATCATTGACAATTCTTTTGTAAAATTCAATCAAGATGGCGGCTATGACGTCATGCGCAAACAAAGAATAGTAAGTCATATAATTATTAAAAATACGCGATAAAATTTTCTGAAAAAAACCTGCTTTCTGCTCTTAAGATACCTTTTAAGATTGCTATTTTAAGAGACTTTTTTACATACACAATTTCACATACCTAAAGAGGTCGATGAATCACTCAATTTCACCCAAGATGGCAGGCTTGGAGCTATACTATCACAGTCAATGTTTTCTTGAGATGAATCACTTGGTAAATAACTAGTAAACTCTCCTAGTGTTCTAACTATGTCTTTTGAATTGGTGAAATTTTGGGGGATGGGTGGGACAGGAGGTGGAGTCATGCTTTCATCAAAGCGAGGGGGAAGGGGTGGAGGAGGTGACTGTGGTGCTTCACTATTATTTCCTGACCTCCATTTTGATTGTATAGGCTTTACTATAGCTTCATATAAGCTGTTGACATCTAAAGTTGATGGGTCATTTGAACATAGGGAGGTGACACTATTAAGAATGCTTCTTTGATTGTGGTCCTCTGGAAATGGATCTTTACTGGCACTGATAAAGTCAAAAGGATTAGAGTAGGCATCTGCCAAGCTGTCTCTTTCAGAGTCTATTGTTGTGTTACTTTCATGTCGTACCAGTTGCATGTAAGGACTAGTGTTTTCCATGTCATGCACTTGAATGTAAAACTTTGCTCTGTTTCCATCATTTTCTTTTCCTCTTTTTAAAGACATATAATAAGACACTTTTCCAGGATTTTGTTGTTGGTCAGTTTTGCCAGACTGGCCAATGTATCTAGGAATCTTAGATGGGGATTTTCCACTTGATGACCTCTTTATTGCAGTTTCAGAATTGTCATTTTTAGATTGATTTGTATCATCCTTTTCATCTGTCTGGTCATTCTCTCTTTGATGGTCACCAATTTGTGCATCACCTGTACTAGTCGACATAGGGGAAGATGGCACTTCAACAGATGTTGGTGAAGTAGGGATATTAGTTTCCAAAGGTGTGCAACAGCCTGGACACTTTTCAGATGATGATACTCCATTCTCCTGGCTACATGTACATGTATTATTCTCCTGATCTTTTACTGGGGGTTCTAATATTTGGTATTCTCGACTTTCATCATTATCAAAATCAGCAAGCTCTTCAGAAAGTCTTAAAACTTGGTCTGCAATAAACACATAAGTATTTTGATAAAATCTAACTGATGGGCTATTTTAAATCCTGTATTCTATTATGGATTTTTATGTAGCCCACTAGCATATAAATCAAAATTAACTATTTTAGTGTATAGTTATTAAACTTGCTAATTATCAAATCCTTAATGCCTTGCCATGCACATAGTTTGTTTATTAAGTACCATGCATTAACCACTACAATCTGCTTTGATATTGTCCATCAAAACTCAATATGGTAACCCAGCACAAGATCTAAATAGATGCTATAAAGAAAAAGGTTTTATAGCTCTCATACCTTGGCTGAATTTAAGCCTGACTTTCATTTCCTTAATTAAAGTATCTGCTTGGTGATTAGCCTCCCTTAGATTGACATTCTCTCTCTTCATGTGCTCAATCTCTAATCTTAATTGAGATGACTCCATGTCAACCTACCACATAATAAAAGAAGAGGGTATAAATTTTGCAGTTCCTAAAAGGAAGCAATATTTATAAAATGTGTGTGTACTTACAGTCACAAGCTATAAATGGAATACCAAGAAATAAAATAAACATTAACCCAATTTTTCAATTACCAGTACATTCCATTTACCTGTTTGGCTGGAATTTTCATGATTTAAAGAAACATTTTAGAAAACAATGGATTACCTGGGACATTTTAGTTTGAACCCATTCTCTAATGCTTGAAGCCTTGGCTTCTATTTGCTGTGCATGTTTAATTCGTTCTTGTCTCTTTAACAAATAAGAAATAGAGTAAATCATTTAATTTTAAATGCATTCAAATCAAAAATGAAAATTATTTTCTATTAAATACCTCTGATTCCAAGTCTTTGTTTAAATTACAAATAACTGTTTCGTTTTCTTTTAGTTTGTTTTCCAACAATGTAATCTAGAATAACAGAAAACAAACCTTCAACTGCATTTTTTGACAATTATTTCAACATCTTTTGCAATACGGTCAACTCTAGCTTTACAGACACCCTGATATTATGGACACCTCACTATTGTGGACAGAAAGAAAGTCCTCAGCCAAAATAATGACGAAGGAATGACCATAATTAATTCTTATCATTGTGGCTGCTTGCTACATTACAGACACTAAGTGACCTTCCCAGGGGAGTCCACTGTAAAGAGAGTTGACTGTAATGTGAAAATAGACAAAATAATACTAAAATTTAAAAAAATGTAACACACTTAATTTAGAAAATGGATAAACTCTGAGATCCATATTTTTCTTTTTATTCTTATATGTATTTACCTTATGCATAGCTTCATTGACTTGTTCTTCTGCGCTGGCATTTTTCTCTTCCAAGTCTTTAACCTGCGAATTGAAATCAATCGATATCAGAAATATTTCTCATCAAGATTTTTTCTATAAAACTGTGCATGTGTGTGCCATATAACATAATTATTACATGCTAACATACAAACATAGCCATCGCATGTTTAGGATTATCATACAAAACCATATAGATGTAAACTATAATCCTTTTACCTTGCATGCCTCCTTTACAGCCTTTGCTTCTGCACTGGCAGCTTTTTGTTCTAATTCATTAACCTAAATTATGGGTCAAAGCCATTATATGCATTAATTAGTACAACATTAGTACACAAAATTAGCAAGACTGTACATCTATTTTAATCATGTTAAATATATATCACAATATATCTTCATGCATTTCATTTGTTTTAGACATGAAAAAAATTACATTTAAATCTTAATATTCATAAAGTATATACCAACTGTGAGTACAATTTCCCAGAGGACCCCATTAATAAGGGTACTGTAAAAAGCATTTAACTTAAACAACTTCTAATTTAAATGTCAAAAAACCTGTAATTGGCTTTGAAAGTCCATAAACAAAATTTACAATATATGATGCCATAAGACAGCATTTACAAGAAGTCAAAGTAAGGGAACTTTGGTAATTGGATGACTTTAGCATCGAGATAACACACTGCACCCTTTTGTAAAAACGTTTTTTTGCATTTTCTCATGGAATATGACAGACAGTAACAGGAAAGAACTGCCTTTATCTAATCCGACTGAATAGCTGTACCAAATAACTATGGTTAACCCAAAAATCTAACTTAATATATCTTATCATGATACTATCAATTAGTCAAAGATGGACTACATCTAAGTGAAGAAACTTCTGACCATTAGCCAAAGGATATTGGTACTTTAGTATTACAATCAGAGATTTGTATGGTGATTATATAGATAAATGGATTTCCTGTGAGTGGTTAGCTAGGAGTGCTTATTCTTTGAATAAAGATGTCTGGAAAAACTATAATAATTTATCTTAGGCATATATAACCTAAGGGGTTCTCTAAAGATGTTCTCTAAAGTCCAATGGTTGACTTTATAGTATCTGATAAACTACTTTTCTGCTAATAGCTAGGACTGTCTAAATTTCATTTGAATATTCATTCCAATAATATTTTGCTTAGACTGAAAAACTATGACAATCTTTTAGACATATAGGTAGACTTGATGTTCCTGCTTGATGTTCCCAAAAAAACTGTTCACCCACAGTGTTATAAAAAGATTATAAAGATAAACTGCTTTCCTGTAAGTAAAGCTGGAAGTGAGTATATGTCAATCACATATGTACTCTGTACATTGGGTTGGTCTGGGAAAAGGACAATGATCTAGAGATAGATAAACTAAAGCTGTGCACTAAAGATAAATGAATGAAATATCAATATCATTCATGCTGTCTACAGTGATGGCCACCCACCTGTATATTACAGTACTTTTAACAAAACAAATACTAATGCAACATTTATTTTTTTATGCCAAAATAAGTAACCTTATGTTATCTGCAGTGGGATATTTCAGTTAAAAAATCATGTGCATTATGATAATTATTGCCTCTTGCACATGTATACCCTAACTCCTCTAAATACGTCCCAGTTCAGGCTACATACATGTAGAATAGACAAGGTGAAGTCAGGTACACCAATATACCTACAAGCTTTTGAAGCACATTCTTAATTTAGCTTGCATATATAATCGAAAGAACCGGAAGAGTGTCAATATCAATATTTAGAATTAGAAAGATCTTAATGGGTTCTGTTATGGGAGTATGAGCCAAGCTGGCATCCATACATCCTGTGGAACAAGTATTATTTATTATGCATCACGAACAGATTAAATAAATTTAATACATTTTAATATATAATTTCAAAACAATAAATTACCCACTTAATAATATACCATTCAATTTTTTTTGACCGCGTTAAAAAAAACACAAAATTATCACTATTTAACTAAACAAGAAAAACTCATATTTTTCATAGAAATTATTTTAAGCTAGTTTATATTTTTGAAACTGGAGACTATAGTGTGCCATTGAATTCTCATGTTTTTGGAATAAATAATATGAATATTTGTAGGGTTGTTAGTGTACAAAGTTTCCATCCTTGAGTCTCTACGGGGACACCATTCGACGCGAAATTACTAGAGATCTTATCGGTTAGTATTTCATTCTATTCATTCCAAAACAACAAGCAATATTCTTATTGTACGACTTGTGTGTCTGTTATTGTTGCAAAATACAATCAACAGATTTTTGAGAAGATGACAAGTTGTTACGATTAATACTCTTGTATAAACAGATAACTAAAGTAGAGTTTAGATGTTACAATTTTATCGAATCTTTCAAATCATCAGACACCACATGCACATAGTCTTATCAAGATCACTGCGAGCACAGTATAATGGCGGACACCATGAACTAACTAGGAAAATAAAATGTTTAATTGTTTGCGCAAAGTTTTAGGCTTCAACATGCCCTAAAAATCTACTAGTAACAGTACCACCTTCTTTTGTTTATCTTTCCCTTTCCCGGCGAGAACTGATCTAACCCCGGGTCTAAAACGATCGCGTAGTCGTAGCCATCCGTATAGCCAAATAGAGAAACAAACACTTTAATTTTACTTTCATACTCATTGAATGACAAAACAATTAGTTTCTGCCAATGCAAAGAGTCAATGATATGTCTTTTGTTGAAGTAAATTGAAGCAGATTTAAATAAGCGATGATTATATAAAAAAGAAAAATTCACATTAGACATGTATAAAGACCTAACAGCTTTACAAGCCCGACTCATGTCGGGTCGAGATTTCAATTCAGCTGGGTCAACACTTGTTTCTGGAATTCCAATATATATTAACTGTACATTTGATGTATATTAAAATCCTATGATTAATAATTTAACACTTGAAAGGGTGGTTACAGTCTTGACGATGGTATAAATGGTATCAATAACTCGTGGTTTATTTGGAACAATCGAACATTCCATCATAAAATCATAAAATTATTCTGAGGTCAAAATCAATTCACGAAACAAGAACATTCGAATATAGCCAAATATTCCTTCTTTTGAGAATCCGTTCACAGCTGTTAGTACTTTAATCCTTGGAGAATTTAATCACATATTGAAATATTTGAAGGGAGTTTTCAGTGGCGATCGAACGAATATATTTTACCTTTTGTCCTATGACTTCGCGAACTTTAGCGGCCTGTTCTCTGAAACGTGCTAACTGTTCTTCTAAAACACCACAACGACTTTTCCAGTCCGGTTCATTGCCCTCCATAATGATAATGCAGTAAATTCACTTCGGTTTTAATACCACATAGATGGTACCGTGTGTTATCGTTCTCCTTAGCTGTCAATCTTTTGACGCGGTAATCTTCTTGAGTTTCGTATAACAGACTGTACAAAACGAATATCGATTTGCACTTTTAGTTAACTGTTCATGATGCGAGACAGTTCACCAACTGCATTTCCCAAATTATGTCCTGCTCTTTTCAACCAACTATTCTAGCAATGTTCAGTGACGAAAGGCCTCGGAAGTCAGTAATACAAATAGAGGAAGACGGTGGTGACTCAATTGTTTTGAAGATTAATACGTGACTAAGTGACCTATGCGATTCTTAACGCGCGCGCCGTAGCGTAAAACTATAAGTGATCTCAAAATGTCGTGCTTTAGCGTTGCACTTATCGTGGAAACGCATAAATAATTCAATGTAAAGACTGTCTGGTTGATATGCTAATAGTACCTTTTCTTCCGGAGAAGCCATCAAACTAGATTTATTTCTTGACCACTTGCTTGACGCACAAACATATGTATACTACAGGCATTATGGTTTGAGCGGGCTGTTGTCTGGCCGAAGATATCGATTGATGTGTCAGGCGGCTGTTTGTTGTTCAATTGTTGGGCCCCCTGTGCATGGCTGTCACGCTTCATGTGAGAGACTACATATTAATCAGTTTATAAAACGTATTCTATTATGTATGATTCAAATGTTCTTATTATGGCGGAGGAGGTTGATGTTATCATCATAGCGCTGGGATAAGTGGTACGGTGAAAACAGAACTGTTATTCTATGACAAAAAAAATGATGGTCATGTGATCAATAGAAAAATATTCATGCCCAAATGTTCACCTTCCAGGTCTTCGTGCAGCCAAAAGTCTAAAAGACAAATATGGACTCAGGGTACTCGGCCTGGAGGCAACTGAGGGATAGAGTTGGTGGAAGAACTTTGAGTAAAGGTAAATATTGTTTTGTTTACTCTCAGTGGAAAATAATCATTGTTCTCCATCATAGACCAACTATTAAGAAAAAATGTTTGTTTCACAGTCAAACATCAATGATAAACAAAAGGAATAATACTCAAGTGAAGAAGAAATGATCTGAAATAGAAATACATTGATTATGCTAATCATCACTAAAAATCAACTTCTAAATTCTAAAAATCAATTTCTAAATTCCAATTGGAATCCAGTGGAAGAAGAGCCACTCTGTGGAATCCACTGTTATAATACCAACCCGCAAATATATAAGCGCTAAAGACCCTGTTACACGTTGAATCGTTTTAGCTGAAATTTTTGTGCAACGTAATTCGCGTGCAACGGCTGCTCAGACAACTTTCTGTGCAAAATTGCGCCGCGTAACGCCCTTTTCTCAAATCATTAAGAATCTTTGAGGACCGAAACAAAGAAAATCACTTACTAGCGTTGAAGTAGGTTTGATATTGTGGACCACTGAAAAAAAGAGTCGACCAAGTTTTAAAAAAAAGTCGCCAACGTAAAAAAAAATCGTTCAGCTAAAGAAAAGTCGATGGCCCTAAAAGGGCTCCGTATTCCTGAAATATTTTACGACTGAACTAATCTTGACAAAGCTGCCATATACTTCCCAAAACGCTAGTTTACAAACTTGTTTTACTGCAACTTTCATAAACATGCGAACTCTGTGCCTGCGAGCTTCACGCTAAAATTTGCATTTAGAAGAGGCTTGGATATGGATGAAATGCTTTATTGATTTCACTAGGTGACATTTTAATTCTTTTTCAAGGTGGTAATACACTCTGGTTTGACTAGAGGTTTCATGATCAAGTATGGACTTTTAGTTTAACTTTCATGGCCCGGTTTTCGTATGACTGTGAAAAGTTCACGGCACGAACACGGTCATGACACTACTTGAATATGGATGGAATGCTTTATTAATTTTACTAGGTGACATTTTGATTCTTTTTCAAGGGTAACACACTGGTTTGATTTGAGGTTTTATGATCAAGTATGGACTCTTGGTTTAACTAACATAAAGTACAGCAATAACAATTCTTTCAAGCTACAAAAGGATTTTTTCACAGATGTCCACATTTAAGTTTTCTTTTCTGGGAAAAAAAAAAAAAAGAAAAAAAAAGTTAAGATTTGTGATGAAATAAAAACCGGCAAATGAACGGAGTATTGGTGGGAATAGAACTACCAACCACTGGCGATGGACCTTGATCACAACACCAAGTTTATTCTCAATAAAAACGACGCCGAGTCCAGGATTCAAAACCAGGTCGGCTTGGTGAGAGACGCTTACGTTATACCATTATAGAACAAACCTTTTGGCTTAATATCAGACATTTCTCTCATCTTCTGTATTTGCTTGAGTCCTAACCTCTTAGCAACCCTGATAAAATAAAATGATTTTAGTTAATCTTAACTTTGGGTTACTTTTGGAAGCTTAAAGACACGTTTACACGGAGCAATCTTCTCTGCAACTTTTCTCGCAACAGCGTTGCGACGCAAGTTGCAAGAGTGTCTACATGTTCACGGTGCAAGGGAGACGCCATCATTGCCAAAAGTATAAACAAATTGCTGCAACTTGTCTCGCAACATTTTTCAAATTGCACTGTAGGTTAAACGTTGCAACGCTCTATGCAACATGCGTCACAACGCCGTTGCAAGACAAATTGCAGAGAAAATTGATCAGTGTAATCGCGCCTTAACTCTAATTGGGATACTTTAGGAGTTTTGGGGTGGGGACTTCATAGTGGTTCCATAGAGTAGCTCAGAGGATTCTTATTCCAATTTTCATAGAAACCTTCAAAGTATAAGAAATTAAAAAGCAACTATACATCTGATACACAGTCCATTTTATTATACATTTTCTTTTCTCATACATTGTAAATCAAAAGCCTCATGTGGTTTCCCCTGTGGTTTTCAAGCTACTCACCAGGTGGTAACAGATGGAATATACTGGTTTGCATAAAGAAAGAACAGAACGGGATTGGGTGAAATCCACAACTCATCCAACTTATTTGCCATGCCAACTACGATCAAGTGAGCACATTTGCTAGCATCCATTCTTTTGTCCCCAGTTGCAGGCTCTGTCTTGTCTTTGACTTTCTGATGAAAAAAAGATGGCTGATTGACCAAGTATCTTAAATTGACAAGTATGACAATTGTTTTGATATCTGTCCAATTCCAGAAAATGTCCTCAGGAGTGGATCTAGGAGTGACTAGTTCCCCCCCCCCCCCCCATTAACCTTCATAAATCATCCCTTAGTAATCATAACTCATTGTTTTTGTCTCTGACAATTCTGATAGTCAGGCTGGTTTTAACTTACCACATTCACATCTTCAGTAAAGGCATTTCCTCTGATGTTAGTTGAAATTGGACCAGGGCAAACCAGTGTGACATTGATATTTGAATCAAAGATTTCTAACCTCAAACCACTAAAATATCCCTTAGAAAATAAAAGAATATGGTATATCAAACTGAGTCCTTGATGTGAAATATAACAGAATATTTGTTTGGTTATGTGTTCCAAGGCTCAGGTGCCTATCAAGGAAGGGGGGGGGAGGTTGAGGGAGGGCAAACACTGCCCTCCCCCCCCCCCCAACAAAAGTTTAAATAAAGAAACATAGACCTTCCCTTTTTTCTTTTTGGTGAAAGATAAAAAAGTCTAATTACTTCCAGGTGATTTTGTTTCTCATCAGCCGGAACGATTTAGCCAATAATGAACATTAATTATGTCCAAAGTTCAATATTTTCTAGTTCCAGGTTTTCAGCTCAATAAACCAAAAGCTTTTGCTCGAAAATAAAGAAAATAACACTCATACTAGTCTCGGAAAGATTCACCAAATACCTTTTTAAAAAATATTATTTTTTCGTTGTTGTTTGTGGAAAATATTTTGTTTTGACTTAGATAATAGAAAATACTTGGAAATTTTCACTGTGACAAACAATGCTGGTTTTTATTTGAGTTTTTCGTTGGGCATGACTACAAGTTACTATTTTACACATCGCATTTTGGCACTGAAACTTCATTTATTTTATGCACGATTCCTGTGAATATGAACTCAGAGAATGAAATGCATAAGCATGTGTATTGCTGGCATAATGGAACATTGCCCACTTCCCCTAATCTATATATGAACTACATTTCTTAATGAATGTAACAATCAATTGAGACACACCTGCAGAGCAAACTTTGTCGCACAATATGAGGCAGACATTGGTGCACCTGAAACCAGTAAATGTAAATGCATTTTTGAAAATCTAACATTGTATAGCATGATAAAGCACTATTTAAACTTGTTCTGGTAGCTGAGTCAGATAAAACTCTGGCTTTTTCAAAAGCCATAGACACTTGCATACATATGGAAATGTGGCAAGGCAAATTCAGTACTGCAACATGTTTTACCATTTCCATATCTATTGTCTGATTGGATAACTCGTGTGAAAAACAAGAGTTGGATTCAAAAGTATCACAGGCAGGCACGGGAGCAACACAATTTCAGGTAAAAGAATTTTGTTTGTTTGCATTTTTGGTAGCCTTCTACACAGATGTTCTTAGGGTCTGTCACGTAACCACTCCCTCCCCATGAACGTCTGCTTGCTTGAGCATAAAATTCCCCAATTATGAAAGCCATTCTAAGTAGGTTTTATCTTTACCGACTTTTCCAGCAGCACTGCTTGTAACGACAATATGGCCACTCTTTCTTTTCACCATGTGTGGCAACACTGCTTTTGTTAATGATATCACTGCAAGGGTATTCAACTTTAGCATGGCTTCCTCTACTGCAATACCTGGGGTGTCAATCACCAATCCTCTCTGACTTCTCCCACTGTTATTTACTAGAATGTCAATCTGATGGTAATAGAGATAACTGATGTTTATCTTTTTGTTAATGATGAGCAGTGCACCAAGGAATAGACCATTTCACGGATCCCGTTGCTCAACCTCAGCCTGGTCAGCGTGCAATACATTCTTTAGAAATTGCCTACAACCTGTGAAATTTTTAAGTGTTTCAATTGTTCGTTTATGTGTAAATTCCTTTCATTACTGCGGACTGTAGTCAAATTCTAAAGAATAATTACACGCTGACGAGGCTGAGATTGAGTAACGGGATCCGTGAAATGGCCTATTGGCATAAGCTTGTTCTGATCCTGGATTACTTGGGTTTTTGATATTGTAAGAACTTATGCTAGCTAGGGGCTGCACTCTGAAATTTGGTTTTTTGCTGCCATCAATCAAAAATAATCAGTCCAGTACCTTTTACATTTATGACTGGCGGCAGTAAAAATGAACTACACAACAAGCCGTTAAAATGACTGAGATTGCAGAATATTGAAAACTGCAGCAAATCTCATTGTTTGTTTGTCTTCAAGAGGTAAATTCATGCAGGTGGATTTGGTTGCTAGCCATCCCCTTCAGAGTTTTAAAAATAAGAATAAGGCGAAAGGGAAAATCTGAAAAAAGAGCTATATACTAAAATCGACAAATAAAACAATGAGACCCTCATGCATAATTTCTAGATCTAATGTCATGAAGAAATTTCAAGTTCAAAGTTAATTCCAGATACTACAAAACCCACAAATGGTACATGTAGCTCCTGATTGTTCATCCACGCAACATTGCTAGCTGAAGGGGATCTGGAAGACTAAACCTGCAACTTATAGGAATTGGGCTTCCTGTGTTGTCAGGGTCTCAAAGTATTTATTCACCAATAGACCAGTTTCGAATTGCAAATTATCGCTGTGTTCCTTGATTACAGACTCATTTGCACAGGGTTAGCCTCGTATCAGTGTTTAAATATTCACAAATACCAATGGTAAAGTAAAGAATGCACAACTTCAACAATACAAACACTTTGAAACTCAATGGGCCTTAACTGGAACACATGAATATTCTGCACAAACTCGAGGCTAACCCTGTGCAAATGAGTCTGTAATCAAGAAACACAGCGGTAATTTGGAATTCAAAACGGGTCTATTATAGCTTGCTAGGTAACAGCCACCCCTTTCCAATGATCATGGATCTGCCACTAAGTCAACTGGATAATCACTGATTTAAGCAACTGGGCTCTGATATGTTAGAAAGACATAAAGCTATTGCAAGTTTGATAACAAAAAAGTTAGCCAAGAGCTGGATTACTTTGTGAAAATGATTTAAAACAGTATCTGTGTGTTCCTCATGTTTTTCAAATTCTGTAACATCCATGGGAAGAACAAGAATGTCTTGGTCTATGTTATACGATGGGTAAAGAGGTTGGGCGATTTCTGTGGAATGGAGAAAATAATATGTGTGAAAATAAACAAAAGAAACTACTTCATTATCTAATGATGAAAATCACCTTCAAAAGTAGGGATACAAAATTCCCAAATCTTACTGCAGTTTTCTATATTCTGCGAACTCGGCAGTTGCAAGCTGCATGCTAAAATTTGATTTTTCGCTGCTGTCAATGAAAACTCCCCACCCACCCAGCCCATACTAATATCTACTAAATTTTCCAATCAAAGCCCTGTCACTTTAAACTTTTGCATACTAGTTTCTTAAATTTTTCAAGCTTTCATTCCTTCCCCTTTTTCCCTGTGAGCATGGCCTCTCCTCTTTTTCTCTTTTCTTTTAAGGAGGGAAACTCTACTGATGTAGAATATTTCTTTTGTTATACTACAATAGATGAATGAAAACAGTTCTATAACCATTTTTTTACTGGATACACATAATTTGCATAAGCAAATGCAATGCAAAATGGTAGAGGATTAATAGAGGTTTTGCACTATCATGTGCCCACACCCATAATACAGCTTGTGGTTAGATGGCAGAACAATAAAATCCCTTTGCTTTTGGGAATTAAATTCTTTCTTGCTTAAAACGATTGTATTGTTCCTGCCATCTGACATGGCTGCCATCACATGATGGTGCAAAACCTCTATTCAGGGGAGGCAGAACTGGGGGGGCCGGGGGGTATGTGCCCCCCCACCAAATTTTCTTAGCTTCTGTCGCCCCTGCTATTATTAGTATGTTATTTGACGTGGCAGCTGTCAAAATCATGCAGAGGTTTTTGAAAGTTTTACTAAGTTATCCCACACATGCGCGACAAATATAATGTCCTACATCAGCAGAGTTTATTTCCCCTTCTCAATTAATACCAGAGAAGAAATAGGCTCTACTAACAGGGAACTCCCCCTTACACCTCTAACATAAATGTATGTTGTTTAGTAAACCTTGGCCATCATTTCATTCTCACTGTGGATGATGTATCGTCCTCTCTATTGGAGCAAAAAATAACTTTGCAATTCTTTAGATCGATCTCGCGTTCTTTATAGAACGATCACTATGTACGTAAATTTATAATAATTTATGTCAGATGAACAGCTGATGAAGGTGAATTATGAATTAGCACAAAAGAACTTGAAAATGATTCATAATTCCTTACCACCACATTTTCTCTTCACTCTCTCCAATTCCTCCATCCTTCTAGCCGAGAGAACCAACTTACAGCCACATTTCACAAGTTCATAGGCAAGATTTTCCCCGATTCCACTAGAAGCTCCTGTGATCCAAGCAACACGGCCATAAAACTGACTCTTGGGAGAAGCGCCAAACTTCTCGCAAAACTTTAACGTGAAATCACAGTCACTGAGGAATATTAAAACCAGCAAAATAACGGGAATAGCCAGCAAAACGTAAAGGAAGACCATTTTTGACGGGATTTTTCCTCGATTGTGAAACTTACGTCTCTTCAAGGGCTTTTTGTTTATACAATCGATAATCAATCGATATGACACCACAGGAAACCCAAATTCAGCTAAACACTGACATCTGACAAATTTTCAATATGAAAAAGATATCCTCATGCTTCGAAAATAAAAAAGGATCTTATCTGCTGATTAAAACAGTCATTCAAACTGTATCCTTTCTTAGAGTTATAATTGAATTGTTGAGGAAAGTTTTCGTGACTCCAGTAAATGTTTTGGGTTTCCTGTGGCTAACGCATTTATTTTTGAGACGGAAGGGTAACGCTTTGTTGCGTGTTCTAGACACAGTAGCTTTGTTTTGAGTTATTAATTTGCTATATATAGAATCTAAATGCGAATATGAAGCTATTACAAGCCTGTGGAGGGCTTAGGAGTCAATTCAGTCGAATCCAGAGGTTTTTTATTACCCGACAGTCACAAAAAGCCGTGAACACATGGAGTCCTTTAGCAACTGCCTTCAACTACCCTCAAGCAAGACAAGACTATTCTCTCAAAGCTACTGGATTATTTGGACTCTCAGAGCTTAATACTAGCTCGGGCTTTCATAAAATGAAGCGTCAAGCCTTGATAGAAGGGGAGAAGTTAGTAGAGAAGGCTTTAAAATTCGAATCAAACCTAAAGTTAGTCGGTGTATTTGATGAATTGTCTGACGTGCTGTGCAGAGCCGCTGACTTAGCAGAGTTTGTGCGAATGTCGCATCCAGATAAAAAATTCCGAAAAGCTGCAGAGGAAACGTCTTTAGGGATAAGTGCCTTTGTTGAAACGTTAAATACTAATCGTGAATTATACCGTTCAATGAAGTCGGTATTCACAAACCAACAAAGTAAAACTATGGATGAAGAGACATTGCAAGTTGCAGAGCTTTTTCTCTTTGACTTTGAATTGAGTGGAATACATCTGGATGAAGAGAAACGCAAAAAATTTGTGGAACTTCAAGAAAAAGTCTTGATCCTTGGGGCCTATTTTAGTAATGGTGCAAGCATGCCAGTTTTAGTACCAAAGAGAGAATGCCCAGATAAGATAACTAGTTCCTTCCCTACTAGTGGTAACAATGTTTCTATAGATACCATGTACCTTGAGTCATCTAATGAAGAGCTCAGAGCACTGGCCTTTAGAGCTCACCTCCAACCTATAGAGTCGCAAACGCAGTACCTTGATTTACTTTTGTCAGGACGAAATGAGCTCGCCAACTTGGTTGACTTCCCAACTTATGCTAGCCGTGCACTGAAAGGAACAATGGCAAGAACACCGGAGAATGTATTAGATTTTTTAAAGCTTACTGCAAAAATGCTTGAAAAACCAGCAAAAAATGAGTTGGAGATTCTAACCAACATGAAGCAGTTAGACAGTCAAAGTAAAGAAAGTCGCATAATGCCATGGGACTTACAGTATTATATAGGGATGGCCAAGTCACGGAGCTTAAATTTTAATTCTTATTCTTTATCAGCTTACTTTCCACTTGGATCTTGTATGGAAGGACTGAATGTTCTTTTTCAAAATCTTTATGGTATTAGTTTGGTACCAGAAGATGCATTACCAGGGGAGTTATGGTCTCCTGAAGTACAGAAGATTGGAGTTGTGCATGAGACAGAGGGCCTGCTTGGGTATATTTATTGTGACTTTTTAGTCAGACCTGAAAAGATCCAACAAGATTCTCATTTTACAATAAGGGGTGAGAAATTAAATATTTGTTTTGTTTTCCTCCCTTCCTAAAGAATAAGTAGTGGTTACATAATATTATAGTGCAGGGCTCAAAATAGCAGCATGCCAATGGCCAAATTTCAAGTTTTGCAGGTGGAAATAATGATACTCTGCTAAATAAATAATAAAATGGCATGCAAAATTTATTGGAATGACCTCCTTTTAGCATGCTTTCTTACTATGGCAGGCTACAATTTTTTTTCTATTTCGAGCCCTGTAGTGGTTACATATTGATTTTATACCAGCCTTCATTTATGAAAGCTGATTCATATTGGCAGGATAAGACTGTCGTATCATATTGTATTAGTTTGATTTCACTGTCTGAGATATTTATGCTGACAAGAGTTTTGATCTCATGTTGCTTTAGGTGGCAGAACACTTCCAGATGGCTCATACCAATCACCAATAGTAGCAGTAATTTGTAACTTTCCTCCTCCATCACTGTCAGCTCCATCACTACTGACCCATGGCATGGTTGAGAATCTTTTCCATGAAATGGGCCATGCCATGCACTCTATGCTTGCTCGCACAAGATATCAGCATGTAACTGGGACAAGATGTGCCACAGACTTTGCTGAGGTTCCATCGGTCCTCATGGAAAATTTTGTGTGGGATCCTAGAGTGTTATCCAAGTTTGCCAAGCATTATCGTACAGGACATTCTCTCCCAGATGAAACAATTATAAAATTAAGTCAGTCAAGAAACATGTTTGGAGCACTTGAGATGCAGAGACAAGTGCTGTACTCCATGGTGGATCAGGTTTATCATGGAAAGCATCCTTTAGCACAGTCAACCACTGATACTATGACTAGCTTACAGAAGCAGTACACTGCTATACCTTATGTTGAAGGTCAGTAATCTATGAGTAAATAGCCAATGTGCATGAGCACAAATTTAAAGCACAAAGTGCGATTGGAAACCAAATACTTATGCCTTTTTGGAAAGTATTTCAACAATGAAAATATCAAAGTAATTGTTTTCTAATAGTAACACACACACACACACACATATACATACTTATTTCAGTAAAGTTAAAATCACGGAGCTGAGATCACTGAGGATAATGGAAAACTTTTCATATCAAACAAGTAAAGATTTTTTGATACTATTTGCAGCTTGATGATGCCAAAAAGAGGTGAGACTAACTGGTAAAAACATGCAGGTCCATCAACACAGTTATCAAGTGGTTGAAACATGTAAAATGTATCTACCCATAATCCTTGTCAATCTTACCTTTGTAGCTTTTCAGGTGACTAACTTTTTTGAAATAAGTATATATATATACATATATAGGGCCCTATATAAATCATAAATCATTTATTATCCCATTAATTGTTTGTCACATATGTAGGTACTGCATGGGAACAAAGATTCAGCCACCTTAACGGCTATGGAGCCCGTTACTACTCCTACCTGTGGTCACGAGCTGTTGCATCAAAGGTGTGGCACCAGTGTTTTGCTGCTGATCCCTTCAACAGGGAAATGGGTGAAAGGTATCGGAATACGATGCTTGCGCATGGTGGCAGTAAAGATCCCAATAGCTTAGTGGCTAACATGTTAGGACATGAGCTTACTATTAATGATATGGTGCAATCTTTATGGGATGATCTCGTTGCTTCCAACCATTTCTATCAGTGATGAAGAGAATTACAATCAAAATTTGTTGATACCCCAATGGAACAACAAAATATCCAAAAATAGAAATCCCACCTTGATGATGCTGTATTCCATTTCCAGAGGGTGGTACAGGGATCGATGTGCTAAAATAGAAAAATGTGGAGCATGATTTGTAAATTCAAGGTTTACTGTGACGCTTGATTCTTCTCTCGAAATGTGTGCGTGATTTGTGAGATTAAAAGTAAGATTCAGTTAAAATTTGTGATTTGTTAATGTGTAAAAAGCAGTAGTAGTAAATGGCTGGTTCTAGCGCACAGAATTGAAAAATACTGATCCTCTGATTTGCATCACAGAACTAATATATTAAAGTACTCTTAAAGTGCTACTCTGACGAAAATCGCTCAACTTGGATTCAGCTGAAACTTCCTAAGAATACAATAATTCCAATAATCACTGTATGAAGTGTTTTCTCAATATTCGGGACGAAAGTATGATATTTTTACGATTATTTTTTGGAGTCTGTGATGTCATACACTCAACATCGAACATTGCTTTATACATTTCTTTGTAGTTTATGATCAAAATATCAGTAGTAAAGGGAGAAATAAATACCCAAACACTCCAAAATATAATTTATAGTCACAAGTAATGTGAAATAAGCACATTAGCCACCCTTTGGGCTTCATAGGAATGAAATGAATTAAGAATTTATATACAAAGAAATATATGTAGCAATGTTTGATGTTGAGTGTATGACGTCACAGACTCCAAAAAATAATCGTAAAAATATTGAGAAAACACTTCATACAGTGATTATTGGACCTTTAAAGAGTATTTTTAGGAAGTTTCAGCAGAATCCAAGTTTGAGCGATTTTCGTCAGAGTAGCACTTTAAACATGCCCTGAATCAATAAAATATGCTAAGCAATGAAACAGATAAGCAGTCAAATTCTGAGAAAAAAGGCTGACAAAATTCTGAGAAAGGCCTGGTCAGCAAATTCCTGGAAATTAAGTAACTAGTGAAATTCCAAGAAATCAGCCAAAGTCAAATTCCCAGAACTGGCCATTTACTACTACTAAAGTACACACAGGCAATTTATATTCGGAGTATTGCTCTTAGTCGTTCAAAAACGTGGTCCTAAATAAATATATTTTTTATTTACATATAAATATTCATGCATTTGAATATGAGATGCTTACATGTCCATGATAGAGTGAAGTCATAAACCCATGAAATATATATTTGACTAACACATTTTAGTGGACCCTAATTCCAATGTTTTCTTTTGTGTCAATGTTTTCTATTTGTCTATTACAAGCTGACTAGCATTTTCCATTTCACAGGTTTATAAATGCCTTCACTCTACTAGGTAAATTATATGAGTAAACTCTAAAACTTTTTTGATTTTTATACACTTTTCATTTCATGATGAATTTATAATTGCTTCACAAAGCAAAGGAATTTTAAATATATTTGGCAATGCATTTAATTTGGTTACAGCCATTATTTGGTTTAACGCATTTTCCCTATCATCATCATCATCATCATCATCATTATCATTATTATTATGCCATTATCTGTATTCATATTTCTAGATTATTCAAACAGAATATTTATTATTATTTTCATCATCATCTTCATCATCATTATTTTTATCATTATACCATTATTTGTATTCCTATTTCTATTAAATCATTTAAATATGCATTTCTTAAAACTTTCCGAAAATAGAACTGAAACCACCATTCTAAATGGGGCGTGAGGGCTGTCACGTAGGGAGAAAAATTACTGAAAACAAAAACTTACAAAAATAATGAAACGTGCTCAAAAACACACGAAGCGCGAGAACCAACCGAGAACGACCAATGAACGGGGAGAACCAACAGCTGTACTCGCCCCAGTTCTCCTACTATCGTCTGGCTTCCAATTTTGCCATTCTAAATACTTTAAAAGCCTAAAATCAACGATTAATCATTCTAAGGGACAACTTTGACTTATCATAGAATCTTAATCAGAGATTAGTAAGAAAGGATTTTTTAAATTGGATTTTCCGAGATTGAGTATTAAGGTTGAGTAGGGTCTGGGTACGAGAATGTAAGCTATTAGACTAAGTCACTAATCCATTTCCATCAAAATAAGGAATCTATCACAATAGAAAAGTCGAAACAAAAAGATCGAAAATCTACTTATGTTCACTTACAGAAAAAAAATTCTTGATCTATCTAGAGCATTCAGCTCTTGGGTTGGAAAACAATCTGTCGAAGTTATCAACGTCCCTTTTTCTGGAGGACAAGTAAGTATCAAAGAGTAATGATCACGGCCATGGCCACGTTGGAGAACGGCTTGACTTCTGAACTGTTCGCATTTCTATCAAAAACTTATCGTTTTTATTCCCGTGTAAGACGAAAAAAGGCGTCGATTTGGCTCCTAACTTCCTGAGGGATGTTGGATTCTATGGACGTTTGAAAAACATTGGTAAGTTGTATCATTTTTGGTTCTTTTTCGGGGATAAAGTTTAGATCTTTTAGAGCTTTTTCGGTTGCGTCATCGATTGATGGAGGTGTGTCAGGGGGATTGTACTACTGAGCACAGAAAAGAATAAAGTGAAAATAATTTAAGATGATGGTATTTCTTTTGCCAACTTTCAATGTTTAACTCATATAGATTTTACGAGTAGTTAAGCTTGATAAATTTACTTCCAGACGCGCGAAAGGAAATTTTTTTTACCCCAAATTCAAGCTAGCTACGTCGGCCACAGGGAGCCCGGCTTGGTGATGTTAAATCGGTAAAACGATCACGTTTCATATGTTGATGACATTACATAATAATCGTAACTCAATACACCCCTATACAAACAGTCACTACGTAATAGAACACCAGTGTTTGTAACGCGAAACTTAATACCGTGATAAATTCAAATTCAAATACATAACGGCTAAGTGTAACGCACGCGTTAAGAAGAGAGAAAGGAGAGAAGGGCTGAAACAAGCTAGGTTTAGTCGTTGTATGTGTGCCAGCAGTTGATGGGACACCAGATGGGACACTTAATTTATTCATAACCAGCATGACATCATCGAAAGTGTACTCAAATGTACTAGTTCTGAGTTCGTCCATAATTGTAGGTATTAAAACTGATTTAAAAAAATACTAAATGAGTTTGTTATCAATTATATAAACTAAGAATTATTTTTGTAAACTTCGAGGACAGGCTACTTAAAAACGTTGAAGTTGGCTCTGAAGAAATATCAATTGCCGAAATATACGAAGAGCTACCGGCTTCATAGTTCAGGATAAAGAAAATATAGACAACAGAGAACTTGGACGTCTCCTAAAAACCGTTTTTCCTTCAACAACTAGAGTCAGTCGGTTCTGGAAAAAAGCGGGGGAAAAAAACATTTCTACCTGTCAAGACCTTTTGTTATTTTCATTGAAAAATGGCAGATTAGGCTAGGTTAATCATAAACATGTCCCATCAACTGCTGGTACACATAACTTTAAACCAAGCTTGCCGAAATTGCCGAAAATATCATGAGAACTGCTCACAAGTTAGGAAATCAACGCTCCCTCATTTGGTTCAATCTATACTCTTTCGCTTGATCCAGGTTTAAGAGCCCTAACTCTAAAACAAGACTAGAAAATCGAGGTTTTAAAAGGGCTAGTATATTTTGTTTCAGCCCTTCTCTCCTTTCTCTCTTCTTACGGGGCGTCTAACGCTATTGCATTACAAGTTCTATTACGTAGTGACCGTTTGTATAGGGGTGTATTGAGTTACGATTATTATGTAATGTCATCAACATATGAAATGTGATTGTTTTACCGATTTAGCATCACCAAGCCGGGCTCCCTGTGCGTCGGCTACTGAATCGTTCAGTTTTTACATGATTTTTGACATGCTTTCTCAACTCCAGTCATACGCAGTTTTCCGCATATTTTCACGCATATATGTGTAATATAAACACATGAATATAAAAGTATTCAGGGCTGTAACCAGAACTTTTACAGGGAGGGTGCACATCGAATAAAATCAGACCATTGATCGTGTTTTTACTACTAACTCCGTGGCATAACTGCGTAACTAGGGATCCTGCAGGGAGGTGCACAGGCAATAATTTGCAGAACCAAAAAGAAAAAAAAAGGTAACCAAAAGAAAGCAGAACTAAAAAAAAACCTAAAACAAAGCAGAACCAAAAAAAAAAAAAAGGAAAAAGAAAATGGAGATGGATGAGTGGACCTTAAGCTTTTATGGGGGGGTACACATGCACCCTGTGCTCCCCCCTGGTTATGGCCCTGGTATTTTCATGTATGTGTGAAGGGGATTGGTTGTCAAATATATCAGATCTATGTAGTTTAATAACTAATGTTGTTTACAAAAATTATAGACATTGTATATTCCAGAAATTATTACCTATACTCCTCCAGCCCCACAGGTTTTTTTAAGACCCCCCTACCCTCGGAAATTCCAATTTTCTTCCATACGAACTGCAATTTTGTTATTTCTCTGACCCCCCTCCCACCTACCCCTTGGAAATTCCAAATTCCTCCATGGGAGGGGTGGGGAAATGGATACATTTCTGGAACTAGGAACTACACATTACACATCTGCAAGGATCAAAGCTTTATGATATTGTACTCTTATCATAAATCCAGATCAGTAACAATGGTCTTACTGTTTTCAGGTTTAAAATTATCTACTGCTGAGGCTATTGACTTAGAACACCAAGACTCAGAACATCAGCCTGAAGTTTATGTTCATAACCAGCTTGTTAAGAATCCAACAACATGCGGGCATGTCTCGCGTCAGGTAATTATAATTGTTGAGTCCCTCAAATCAAAGAAGAGACCCAAAATTTAAGTCAAGAATCAACCCTAAACTTGAGCCTAGGGAATGAAGGGTTGGTGGTGTAGTGGTAGCCTACTCATTTCTCACCTCTGGGATACTATACTAGTTGGGTTCAATTTCCAGACTCTCCCTTGAATTTTCAGGTCTCTCCCTTGATTATTTCCAGTTTTCCCCTCATTGCATGCTAAATTCAAACCAAACATGCTAAATTCCATTTCAATCTGTCAGTATAAGCTATGTGCCTGACATTGAACAGTCTCTAAACTAGATGCTGTTTTGGGGCATTGATAAAGTTTGAAGCTGGACTGAAGCTTGCCAAACAAAAGTTATAACATTTATATGTTGCATACCAGTCCTATCCTTGATGGATATGTATCAGTGAATAATGAATAAGTAGGCTTAATAATTGAGAAATGCCTAAATAGCTGAGAATAATGAATATGCTAACTATAAACACACTCAAATTTTCAATGTTCCTTTTTCTTCTAACTAGACTGCTGATGCAGTTTTCAAGGCTTTGAAAGAAGGAAAGACAGCAATTGTGATTGGTGGCGATCACAGGTATATCAAAAATGTAGACTCTCCAAAAATTACCTTTACCTTAAATTATTATTCCAAGTAAATCACTATCTATTATATGTTGCACTGTGTATATATTGTTCTTACATAAATGAATACATGAATTATACGCCTTAGTATTTTTAAAAAGGTTGTCTGGAGCCAAATGAGGTATAGGAGGTAGGCAATATAGATCATTTAAAGTCAGAAAAATAAACAACTAAACTCGAATTATCAAGGAGTTTGAAATATTTTTGTCCACTACAACCTCTGTTTTCTTGACAAGAATGATATACATATAATAGTTAAGAAACTGAGTTATTCCAGTTTTTCTTTGACCTATCTTCTATTACTTATATATTGCCTATCACTGGCCTTCAGCTCGATCCAACCTCTTTTTTAAAAAGGAAATAATAATAATAATTAATGTACTTGTTGTTTCAATTATTGTTTCAGCATTGCTACAGGCACAACATTTGGGCATTATCTATTCAACAAAAACACCTGTTTGTTATGGGTAAGAGTTGTACGATTTGACAATATGTTTAGATGAGAACCTGCAAGCTGCAGGGTTGTGATGGCCTATGTATTACAGATACTGCGATTTTTGATATTCTGCAGACATGTAAGTTACAAGCTGCATGCTGAAATTTGCTTTTTCGTTGCCATCAATCAAATATGATCAGTTGGTACCTTCTATTCTCTTAACTGGCAGCAATGAAAACCAATTTCATAACAAGCTGTTGGAATTTCCGAGTTTGCAGAATATAGAAAAACGCAGTAATGAATGTCACGTTTAGCCGAGAGGACATAAAGGTCTAAACATCTATGGATGTAATAAAAAAAGCAGCACCTTCTCAGTTTTTTAGGACTTAATTTGATCAATGAGCTGAGCTGGCCAGGGGTTGAACCCACATTCAATTTATTTATAAACTAAGACAGACTGGATACTTGTGATCAATGCACCAAATTTAATAATTCAATGAAGATGTTACACACATTTGAACGACAGGTTGATGCTCATGCTGATATCAACTCTCCATTAATTACTACTTCTGGTAACATTCATGGAATGCCTGTCAGTTGGATTATCAAAGGGTTTCCAAGTGTGAGTATTGAATTTTGCATTTATCATTACAATATGGATATTCTTTACATTTACTAATATGTTGTAACAACAATAACTTGATGCTATAGATTTATTTGTTATATTTACAGTTTCCGGTTGTTCCTGGTTATGAGTGGGTTCACAGATGGTAGGTATCATTATGATGATGATGGTGGTAATGATGATGATGGTGAAGATGATGTTGATGATGATGATAATGAGGATGATGATGACGAGGATGGTGATGATGATAACAATGAGTATAATGATTATGATGATGATTATGATGGTGATGAAGATGAGGATGGTAGTAGCATATTAAGAAGATAAAACCAGAGCCATTCATTTACAAGAGGGACTTAAGGCTGTCGGTTATGTGCACACAAAATGAAGAAATAAGAGTTAAATTGTGAAATTCATTTTAAAGCAAATATTGTTGAATATATGAGGTATTTTTAGAAACGATAGTTGATAATCGATTCTCTTCTTTTCCTTACATTTAGCATTCCTCCTAGCAAGATAGCTTATGTTGGATTAAGGGATGTGGAACCACAGGAACAGTAAGCAAGCCTTAATTCTGTTGCAAAGGGATGGGTACTGTTCATTTTATACCAGGAAGGGGGATCATTAAACAAAATCAGGCTCAAGAGGATGGAGCACCCCAAAAAAGTCCAAGAATTTTTTATATGTTTATCATGAAAATACCATTACAACTAAACATTTCTCATAATTTTTGTCCAAGATTGTAGCTAAAAAAAAAAAACCATCATCCATCTCCATGATTAGGAATGGTTCTATACACCAACAGTTTGGTATTATTATGGAAAGGTTTCTGACACTGTTATCTTTTTTTTCTTTTAACAGAAAACTTTTAAATGACCTTGGTATTACAGCATTTTACATTAAGGATATTGATGAACTTGGTATCGTTACCACTATGCAGAAAGCTCTAGAGCAAATCAGTCCTAAGTATGTTATGTATTAATAACATAATATGAATAAAATAAAATATAGTACTAATAATATTCCCCCCCCCCCCCCCATTGATATATACTAGAGTACTTAATTACTAAAGCATCACTAAGCAAAGTAAAAGAAATGGGTTGTTTGCATGATGGTGTTAGTACGAAAATGCTTCATAAATTTTCTTTCTTATTCAAATTTATATTTCCTCATGAGAATAGTAAGACAATATTGGACTGAACAGAAGAAAATGTGCATGGGATTCTGGTAGTGGGAGTCAAATGATGCTATCATGCAAACATCCTATTGAGAAAAAAGGAGGAATGGTCATTTAGTACCAACCTAGGGCTTTCATTAGGATATTAGCTAGGGTCTCAGATGTTGCCCTACCTAGTCCATCCCCCACCCCCCCCCCCCCCCCCAACCCTTTCGAGCAAGAACAGACAAATTCGGTTATACATGTGTTTGTTTCAGTTATTCATAGATACTAAATAGAGTTTACCTATTTTGTAAATTTTAGTAACTATCTTCTGACAACAAAATTAATATCTACTGTGCTTTATATTATCAACTGTTATTTTGCAGCAATGAATGTCCAATTCATGTGAGTTTTGACATTGATGCAATGGACCCTGAAGTAGCACCAACGACAGGCACTGCCGGTACTAAAAATAACAATACATTTACATTAATTTAATATGCCATTATATATATTATTCAGCATGAGTATAAGGCTAGTGGGAAACCACTGTTATACAAGGAAAATATATTATTGTTAAGATATATTGATTTAAAGAGTTATTTTCTTTTGTTGTAGTTCGAGGTGGTTTAACACTCAGTGAGGGACTTTACATTGCTCAGGCAGTTGCCGAAACAGGTAATAAGATAATAATAAAATAATAATGGTAATAATGCTGATGTTGATGGTTGATGGCGATGATGATGATGATGATGATGTTTAATGGTAATAATGGCGATGATAATGATGATGGTTAATGGTGATTATAATGATGATGAAGATGATGATGATGATGGGTAATCAGCAAAAATCAGCAATTTTGGATATTTTGGGGTGTTAAAATTGAAATTTAGAATTTTGGCATTTCTTGGTATCTTTTATGGTAACTCTGAGGGGTAAAAAAGCGTCCAACCACGCCCTCTTTAAAGGACTTACAGTATCTTTAAGGGTTATTTTTGAAAATTTTGGACGAGCACACCCAATACTTTTACCCCAGAGTTACCCCCTGGGGATGATGGGTGGTGATGATAATGGCTGATGATGATGGCTGATGAAGGTTTATTTGAGATGATGACAATGACTATGAAGTTGATGATGGTGATAATTGTGATTGATGGGGATGAACTAGAGTATAATTATATTTAGTGTCTCTTTGGCCAAGACAACTTTGTTTTGATTGTTTCTGGATGTTTGATTAATAGGGAAACTACAAGGTTTAGACCTGGTAGAAATAAATCCAAGACTGGGAGATGGAATCGAGGCTTTAAGGACAGCAGAAACTGGCATGCAAATTGTTGAAGCAATGCTCGGAAAACATGTTAAAATACCAGAAGAAGATCTGATACCCTACAATGAAGCTATTAAAGCTAAGTCGAACAAATGAGAGAAAAGCTTATTTTTAACCAGCAAGGAAAAAAAAATCATTGCTTTCAATCAGTAAAGAGCTAATTGAAGGGCTGGTAAAATTGGGGATACATGTTTGGCCTGGGGCAAAAAAATCTTACCCACTTATTCAACTCTCTTTATAGAGGAGCAAACAAAAGCAAATACAATAACTAACAAATCAGTGCATGTGCATATTCTATAAAGGCTACTCGAACTGTCTAATTAACAAATAATTTGACATCAGTTTGTTATTTGTCTGTCCTCTTATTGACAATAAATTTCGCCATGACATTGTCAAAGTACTACGCAATTTATTGACACATAAAAATCTGATGTCAATTTGTTTTTTACAATAATAAAAATGATAAAAACTTTTTACTGATCAAAACAACTAATGGAAAAAGCATGCACTCATTGACGTCAGCATTATCTGTCTGTCCTCTTATTGATGATAAAAATTAACCAATCAGCATACGAGAAATTTGTAAGTCATTATAAAATCTTTATAGACAACAATTTTATTATCCAAGGAATAAATACTCTTAATATTCAACATGCATCAGCTCACTCTTAATGAATCTTCACAGCATGATACATGTGTACATTTATTAAGAATTCGCAAAGAATCTAGCATAATTGAGAATTTAATTGGTCATTCTGTACTTTATCATTAGATGACACTTGTCAATCAATCATTGGTGCAAGATCAACCCATGACTGGCTGAGTGCCAATCAATTATTTGTATCAGCTGGTCATAAAGTACACAGTAACCTGAGAATTTTTTACTTGAACTCTAAAGAGTAAATTTGTAAAGTCTGCTTTTCTCGTAAGAATATTTTATTGATAACAAAATGCCTAATTAATAATAATTTTAAATAATGATAATAAAAATCAATACAATTAATGATATAAAATAAACGATGAAGCAATTCCATATACCCAATGAAATAGATAATAGTAAAGGCTAACAGAAATTAGTAGAAACTAATTCCATTGTTTGCTTTTGTTTTTTATTCAACTGTCAAACATCGACTGTTATATTTGTTTCATTGGTTATATGAAATCACTCTAAGAATATACCACTATCAATATTAATAGTAAATATATTAAGTAGTTTTTGAAATAACAAGTCTACGCATTGAAAGTAGAATTTTTTCAATTGCCAATGGTAGTTCTTGTTTTCATGTTTTCCTTATTTAAGTTTGAGAAGCAAATGTTCAGGAAATATCCATACCCAAATGGCAGCCCAAACCAAACTTTTCCTCAATTGTTTTTCTTCTCTACAGACAAGGGATTCATATTAGGAGTCCCATGCTGTTTTTGGTCTATCCCCATGTTAATCTCCTCTGGATATTTTCTGAGCTCATATAAGTGTTTGTTTTTGTTTTGATACTGTACAGTAGTTTAAGCTAGGCCTTCTCAAAAGAGAATGGCTTGAAGTGTTAACATGAATACACAATGAACCTATGTCATAGAATGTAAATAATAAAAATAGAATTCAGTGCGTAATCTACCATTTTTTGTGCATTGGTGATGTATCTTTAGGTGTCTAGAGGATTGGTGTTGATGTTCTGGTACTTGGCATCCTGGAATAAGGAGGAAAAAATTTAAAAAATAAAATAAAAAGTAAGGATGCTTAAGGATTGTGTTTTGAATGCATAATGGTTCATATGGCAAAGCTCTTGGAGTAGACACTGGGAGTATCAAAAATTTCAATAGATGCTTAGTAAGGGATTAATCAAAACTGAATCAATATAATGATAATCACTGAACCTTTGATAACTTTCTTTCCACTGATTGTCTAAAGAATTTGAAGATATGTCCTGAAGCTTCCTTGCATGCAGAAAGACACTGGTTAAACTGGCAGATAAAAAGACAAGTCGATTAGTGGCAAATAATCCTTCCTTTTTTTATATAAAAAAAATGATGACAAAATGGAATTGTAATAAAATGGGATTCCCATTCACCTCACCACAGGTAACCCAACATGGACTGTAATCTCGCTGCTCTCACCTGTTCTATTGTGAACATTCCCTTTGTAGAAGAAGTCAAGAGACTTTGTTTTATACTGTCAAACACAAATGTTAAAACAGCACTGGCCTCCTGTTCAAAAAAAATCAACGAACAGAAGTAAATGGGTGTCCATTTGTTTTAACCCCAACTCTCATTTATACACCTGGGTGGAGAGAGGCCACTGTTGGTCTGAGAGTATGATAGCACTATGAGCCCTCTGGTGTAGAAAGACATACTTTTTTCACCTATAAACACAATGTGAGTGCACTAGATAGAGCTTGAACATTCGGCGTCTAGGTCTCAAGGCTACATATCACCAGGGCACCACATCTTTCCTGGACCAGAACATACCTGTTCTTGTTCCAGAGTAGGGTCGAGCTGGATTTCATTATTGTCCATGAGAGCACATGTAACAGAGGCCACAGTACATCTCATTGGGTAGCCAGCATCAATCATGGCCATACAAGCTGCATTGACAGCACATGAAAACAACTAAGATCTATTAAGGAAAGTACTATCTCATACTAGCTCTAATTTTGGTGAGCTTCCTGTGGCATGCATTCCACAGGAATCCAAAAGAAAGGATTAGATAAAGATAAAAGATACAGATCCTGAGTTTTGCACCACTTGAACAATTATTGTCAAAGCAGACCTTGGGTGTAAAGATGTCAAGATAACTGGTTCGCAGCTTTTTTTGATAATTTGTTCCAGTGACTTTTCAGCACATCCTGTTTGGAATTGAAAAAATGATCAAAAATATTGCACTTGAGTAAATGTGCAAAAATCATCGAAAATGAAAAAATGAGCAGTATGTGGAATGGATTCGGAAATGGTAAAAAAGGTAGTCACCACAGGGAGCCCAAACTTGAATTTCTTCCATTGATAATAAGCCTGAAGCGAGATGACATTTTACCCCCATCTCTAGACCATAATAGTTTTTAAAATTCTTTCATATTAAAATTTTTGATTCCTTAGAGAATACAGGAACAATAATCATAATTAAAGAACAAAAGCAGCATGAAAAAGATTATGGTCTAGAGACGGGGATAAAACGTCATCTCGCTTCAGGCTTATTTGCAATCCTTCAAAAGCAGTGTCCGTGCCCGTAACTTTGAAGTCATTAAAGATTTAATATTTTCATTAGAAACTGACCAAGCTTACCAGGAAGGCCGACTTTAGTTCTGAATATCACCTCTACATATGATTTATCTAGCAACTCCTTGTTGGATCTGACTTCAACTGGCCCGTATGCGGCTGCTATGACTCGTGTAGCTCCTATATTAAACAACACATGTTCAAATTACTTAAAACTACTGATAGACTGACAGGTCTTGTAAATAATGTGAAGGAAAAACATTATGGAGTCAGAAAATCTCTAAGCTTGATATGAAGATTATGTATTTTTTCAGGATCAAACCTTGTTTAAATGATGCCGACCCATCGGTCTGAGAAAGAAGGTCTTGCTCGCAGTACATTGCTCTTATTTCGGATATCGCTCTTTCTGTCTCGATTTCCATTTTTCCTTGTCACTCACCTTTCTTTCTAAACTACACGTGATGACAAAACTTTGCTCTCAACTTTGGCCGCCATATTGATTTGCGAAAGAGACTGGAACTACGTAAGCAAAAATAGATTCAGGGGAGAGGGGAAAGGAAATGTAATGACTATTGTCACAAACATTATTGTGCAAACTTTTAATTGATGGGAAAAAAGATTTTCTAAGAAAGCTTGTTATTATTATCGTGCATCATAAATGATAAACAGCTTATAGTCTTAGTTTTAGATCGGTTTAAAAATCCCTCTCCTAACCCTCCCCTCCCTTATTTGTTTTCGGTAGCCTAACAGTACCCTAGAGAAGCTGCTTTGTCACTGATTCAAGATGGCGTATACGACATGGATTTTGAGGTCAGTTCTGCAGCGAACTGCTCCTCGTGTTCTTCGTTCACGAATCATTCCTCACTTCAGAACTCTCCCAAAAGTAAGAATAGACATTAATTTTCTTTCTGCCTATATTTCAAAAACATCCTATTGATAATTTTATCGTTTTTTATTAGTTTTTATCCACGTCCTTTTCAACGCCAGAATACAACGAGAAGCCAAGATTTCCTGGAGCTTTGAATTGTGAATTTACAGAAAAGATAGAATTTGTTGACCCTAGTGATCCTCGAGGTATTATTCCTGTTTATAGAGTAATGGATAGAAGAGGAACCATCATAGATGAGGGCCATGATCCTAAGGTAAAGACAATTGCCCATAAAAAATTAATTTTATGCATAGCTTAAAATGTTGTTCATATGAAAAAAAAGAAGAAAAGTCTCCTTACATTCCTGTTTCCTTAAAAGATAAAGGTACCTATACTTACGTTGGTAGTTTCTTCAGTTGAAATTAAATAAATTTAAGTTGCAAAACGGGTAACTTAGGGGGAGTGGGGAAGGAAGTTATTGTTTACTATTTTGATGATGGGAACATTATGGTAGTCACTTACAGAATATACATGGAATGGTAGGTATGTTATAACACTGAAATGGTTTCCCATTTCCTGTTGATTACCTAATCACATTACATTGGAACATATCATTAGCCATGCCGCTGCAGACATTTTTTCATTG
The DNA here is from genome assembly GCF_029948245.1 of Actinia tenebrosa. Lineage (NCBI taxonomy): Eukaryota > Metazoa > Cnidaria > Anthozoa > Actiniaria > Actiniidae > Actinia > Actinia tenebrosa. Next base: position 1,150,046 of record NW_028292585.1, read on the forward strand.
ATTATTTATAGTTGGATAAAGACATGATCATTGATATGTACAAGAAAATGACACTGTTAAATACCATGGATCGTGTCTTGTATGAATCCCAAAGACAAGGGCGTATATCATTTTACATGACGGCATATGGCGAGGAAGCAACACACTTCGGCAGTGCAGCAGGCTTACACTCCGAGGACCTGATAATGGGTCAGTACAGAGAGGCTGGTGTTCTGATGTGGAGAGGATTTGGTCTGGCAGATTTTATGAACCAGTGCTATGCAAACATGCATGATGTGGGTAAAGGACGTCAAATGCCTGTTCATTATGGATCAAAAGAGCATAACTTCGTTACCATCTCATCCACTCTTGCGACACAGATGCCTCAAGGTAAGTCTTGGATTTCTGTTTTTATTTTGTCAGTCATTTCAGAAGTGGGCTAAATATAATGGCTGGTCATGATGACTGGCCAAATTAGTTTTAGCTCAGTCATACCTCATTTCTGGTTCAAAGTTGCTGGTCAAAATGATCGGCAAGGCAAGGATTTGACTAACAGTATGATGGAGGAGAGGGGAAAAACACTAAAAACATTCTAAGCATTGCTAGATATTACATTAATGAGATAATTTGCTATTATTTTTAATGAATCAGATTCGTTTGATAGTAACTATCAACTGTTGATACTTGCAGTGACCACCCTTAGTGCCTACGACTCATACTAACTAACTCTCATTCATAACTCATTGTAAAGCACTTTTGGAACATATCTATATGGAAAAGAGTGCTTTATAAATTATTCTCATAACTCATGATATAATAATGTGGTAGTGTTAGTAGTGGTTGATGTGATGTTGAAATCAGTTTACCTAAAGATTAATTTCTTGATCATTTTTATCACTTTTTGACCACAGCTTCAGGAGCAGCTTATGCCTACAAGAGACTAGGAAAACCAAACTGTGTTGTGTGTTACTTTGGTGATGGTGCAGCAAGTGAAGGTGATGCCCATGCTGCAATGAACTTTGCAGCAACTTTAGATGCACCAGTTTTATTTTTCTGGTAAGCAAATATAGTCACTAACTTGTTTCATTCAAGCATTATATATTGCAAGTCATTTATATTTAATTCCAAGAAAGGTAGAAATGTAAATTTATGATTGAGACATGCTGTTAAGAAGCTTCCTTTATCCAAATTTTCATACACTCTTATTGTTATTCTTAAAGTCGCAACAATGGATACGCCATATCGACTCCAACTCATGACCAGTACAGAGGAGATGGTATTGGTAAGTTTGAGTGCACTAATTATAGCTTCCCTTGACACTAGGCTTCCTTAGCTTGGGTAAATATTCGTTCCATTCACTGGAATAGCTGCATCACCCTGGGACAAAATGCCATAAGTGTGGCTATCTTCTTAAATCCACACTGTAATTAAATTATAGCATGCAGAGGAAGAAGCTATGGAATGTTAGCAATCAGAGTTGATGGCAATGATGTCTTTGCCGTGTACAATGTAACAAAGAAAGCAAGAGATATCGCTGTAAAAGAGTCAAGGCCTGTGTTGGTGGAAGCCATGACATATAGGTACAATCTAATGATATCTTAATAATCTTTATAGCGGGAATAATTCATATCAAATATTAAATTTTTCTTTCTGGATTTTTGATTTAGAATTGGTCATCATAGTACGAGTGATGATTCGTCAGTGTACCGTTCACTGAAAGAGGTTAATTATTGGGACAAAGAGGATCACCCAATCTCCAGGTTAAGGTATGCTTTTTAAGAGAATGGAGGAAGGAGAAACCATAAGCACTTGGTTGATGTTTCTTTCGTGAGGAAGATAAGGGGGGGGGCAGTTATTGTGTACTTTATGACATATTGGTCAACACTTGGCCAACTGTTGCACAATGGCTGACACATGACCAACACTTAGCCAACACATTGCCAACACTTGCTCACTCACTCACTTCTTTATGATAGAATTTCATTCCAAGAACAAATGAATTTCACTTGGCATTGACAAACATTTAGCTGATTGTTGACCTTTATTTGTCAGACGGTCAACAAAATGGTCCAAATTACCAGGGGGAGGGATTATTTCTTTCTTGAGGGTATTGGGAACCTCTTTACTGAACGGACAATTTCTCATTTAAACCATTTATTTAAAAAAGATACTACCTGGAAAATAAAGGATGGTGGGACCAGAATCAAGAACAAGATTGGAAGAAAGAGGCTCGCCTGCAGGTTATGAAGGCATTTTCTGAAGCAGAAAAAGCCCTCAAGCCCTCAGTCAAAGAATTGTTTTATGATGTATACAAAGAGCTTCCCAAACACTTAGAGGAGCAGTACAAGGAGTGTCTTGAACAAATTGCAAAATACCCCCATGAATACCCCACTGAGGCACATGCTAAGGATTAGGAAGCGACTTAGTGGAACCCCCTGGGGAATTAATGAACCTTTAGGATGCTCGATTATACAGTTCCATTCAGTGATCACGAATAATATTTCAAAGACGAAGTTAGAGTTGCCACACATGATAAAAATTATAGTTTTGCTTTGTAAATATTATTCATGGTCACTGAATGGAACTGTAAAATGAAGTATTATGGTACAATAAATTATTCCAAAGTTGTTCTTTTATGTCTGGTTTGTTAAGGATTCATTTTGTCCCACTTTTTAACAGGAAAGAAAAAATAAGGACTTTAGATATACCTCTAGGTTGTAAAATAAAACGAGTTAATATATTATGATGAGGATAATGCACATATACAGATTGTGTTGCAGATGAGACATGGTCATTGGTTGTGCCCTTTGGGGTGGGAGGTGACCTTTCCAACTTTGTAATATCAGGGTTCGTGCTACTCCTTAAGCTCCTTGAATACTCCTTGAATTTAATTCACGTTTTCAAGGGCACTTGAAAAGCTCTTGAATTTTACGATTTTAACGAAACTCCTTGAATTTTTGCTTTATTCATTAATTGCATGGTTCTGAAATAGATCTAGTCAAAAAGATCGGAAAATCTGAAAGTCAGCCATGTGCAACCACCGTGCAAAATCTTGGCATAGTTAGCTGAACATGCATACTCCTTGAAAATTCATTTTTGGGTCCTTGTATACTCCTTGAATAGTCCTTGAATTTTAAGTGGTTACCTCGGCAGGAACCCTGAATATTTTTCCATTTAAGACTGTGTGTCATTCCCTTGAGCATCACAAACATGAAGAATCTTATTCTCAAGAGAATGAGAAGAAAAAGATATTTAATTTGAAATGAGAAAACATTATTCTCAACTAGCCTAAACAGTCTATTACAGTTACCCCTTTAATTTTCTTTGTGAACACTTGGTCGAACACTTACCTCCAAAACTTAACTGGATTGTTAAATATACTCCTACTCATTCAAGAAAATATTAGAGTGCTTACGCTATATCCATGAAATAAAATCTAAATAGTTACTATCTAACAGTTTTTATTTAGTGACTATCACTCAACTGGAACAGCTTTAGTAACAATACACAAGGGAGACCAAATACTCAAGACAATAGAAAGATAATACTTTGTGTATTGTTACTAAAGCTGTTCCAGTTGAAATAAAACCTGTTAGGTAGTAACTATTTAGATTTTATTTCATGGACATAGTGTAAGCACTCTATAATAAGACTTAGATAATTGTATAAATTTCACTCTTTTAACACTGTTTTCATTTTCTTATTTTTATTTGAGAATCAAATTATTCATCATTATTTTATTAGTAACGGTACAGAGACGGGCTGTACAGACTGCTTTAAAAAAAATCCCATAAAGGTTGAATGAAAAAGTTTTGTAAAACCTGTGTGAGTATCAAACATTAAAAAAGAACTACAACTTACTATGATATATATAATAAGTTTTTTTTTTGGTGTACTGTAAATGGATTTTTGTTATTAGAAGACGTTTGAAATTTGTCATTGATTCTGTTATATTCAATTATTATTAATCTTGTTATTGATTATAAATCAAAAGTTTATTTATTTAGTTTATTTATTTATTTTGGGTTAGTAATGCCAGTGGTCCCAAAAAGATGCACAGAAATTGTCTCTTCTGCAATTTCTCATATGGAATACTTTAATACTGACTGTATTTTGTATAAACTCTGTCCATCTTAATGACAGTGATGTTGCAGTTCTTCTAGCAGTACCATGAATATATAAGGAATTAGTAAGCAAATAGTACACACAACCTGCACTATGTTCAAAAGCACACTGGATTCTTGAACAGATCATACATTAGTAATTTAACTGTAAAGTTTTCCATTACTTGTCACAGCATACTAGGAGATGAGTGGGGGGGGGGGGGGGGGGGGGGTTGTGAATGCACCCTGCACCCTCCTAGCCTACAGGCCTGGGTACCTTCATTACAAGATTGTTATTTTAATAAAATTATAAACGTTACTGTAAAAAAAAAAAAACGAAATTAATTAGTTATTAACTAATGTTTAAAAACTTTTTTCATAACTTGAGTTTGCCAAGGAAAGTATCAAAGTATGAACCAATATATAGGACACCATTTTCCTCATGTACTTCACTAGCAGATGAAACAACTTGACCACCAGGATCGTGGAAGCTCCTTAGAATTCTACCAGCGTCACTCACTTCAAGGATCAAACCATACTTTGGAACTAACTTTATTATCCATTCTTGAGGTATTAACTATAGAGAGGATAATGCAATGGTTAGATCATAAAATTAAAAAGAATGTTTTTTAAAGCATTGCGTTACTGTTTAGTCTGATTTTGGACTTAAATATAGAGTTTCGCACAATTTGATTGGTAGGGGACTAGATATATACAGTTTGGTTAGTAAAAATCTTCAAGCCTAGAGTGATTTTTACTTGGCTCGTGAAAAATAGTTGTATGATTAGTGACAACAGTCAAAGTAAAATGAAAGAAAACAACAGAATTTGTGTCTATAATTATGTATAATATGCTTAATATTTTTTCATGGCCCAAGTAAAATATCACTCCAAGGAAGTCAATCATTCATTTAGCTTGTCCTACTACTCTTTCCAGTAGACTGTTACACCCAACGTTTTTTCAACCCATCCAGAGGAGCTTTTAAACCCACCCGCGGCTGAGAAACATTGATTGTGTGATCACATTTTGTGTACCATGTGATGAGCTTCTGAAAGTACCATGTGATCAAAATTTGTTGGCGTAAACACCTTGGGTGTAACGGTCTACTGGGAAGAGTTAAGGTTATATGGTTATAGTTTGGTTAGTAGCCTGAGAAATATAATAAATATTTTTCTCTACCTTTGCAATAATTTTCCTCAGCAGTGGTTTGGGGGCAAGCATATCTAACATTGAAAATGGTGCCTTCCTTACACCACTGAAACCAATCCAATAACCACCATTACTGCTTTGACGTATGTTGTCAGGTAAACCAGGAAGATTATCCATGAAAACCTCAGTTTTGCCTTCATCTGGACCTTTAATGTAATACCTAAAAATGAAATATTATTGACTGAATTAGAATTTTTTATTTTATTCACTATCTCGCTTCTGATTGGCCAAGAGCCTTAGGCCAATCCCTGATATCTTATGAATTTGACATGTTAAATGTATTATCTGTTTGTAGGTTTTTCTACAAATAATACATTTGTTATCTCAAGTTTAAAACATTGACTGATTATATTTTATACATTTTACTCAATATCTTACTCCTAATTGGCCAAGAGCCATTGGTCAATCCCTGATATCGTATGAACTTGTCATGATAAATGTATTACCTGTCTGTAGGTTTTTCTGCAAATAATACATTTATCATCTCAAGTTCTGACTCTCTTCCCTTGACTCTCTCCCTCCTTTTATAAATGTCACTTTTTAACACGCTCCCATTTAATCTCCATGTTTTCTACCTGATGTGAACCCAGGATCATTCCCATTTATACATTCCATGATACCACGATATTCAAAGATACCAACTTCCAGTTACCACTGTGTTCATTGCCACACACTGATCAAGACAAATGTTGGGACAGAGAAATCAAGCAGTAGACTACTGTCATTCAAATGGGACTTAAACTAACAGTTTATTTGATTGATGGTAGTATATTGCCTAATTTACCTGTCATGACTAATGTCTCAATCAATGCATAGCAATGAAAAAAATGGTAGAGTGCAAACAATTAATCTGTGAAACACTAATTACTAAATAGTACAAAATAGTGCTAATTAAACAATAGAAAACAATGGAATTTGCATGAAATTGTGCTATTTAGTATTACTAAAGTTTCAGGGTTATATTGTTTGCACTCTATTAAAAAATATATTATAAACTAACTTGAGGATCCTTGACAATGCTGTTTCTGCCACCAGGACAGCATCTCCTTCTGTGGTTATCTGTACACCATTAGCAAAATGAAGACCAGATACGAGGACTTCTAGTTCTCCTGTCTTATGGTATGCCATGAGGCGTCCAGTAGCATCTCCTTCCAAGATTGCAAATCTATTCACATTTCAAAAACTATAATTTTAATTTCTAGCTCCATCAATTTTATTCTTTAATTGTACATTTTAAATGTTCATAACTCAAATTCTCTGTGCATTTTGGATTTACTGTAAACTCATGCAGTTAACAAATTTAAGTCTGTACTTCCTTTTTGCATAGCCATTAACATATTTGAGATAACCTCCTTTCTAAACTAATTGTTTTTTTAAATTATTTATTTCAAGCCTAACCAGATTAATTTTTTGGTACATTTTAAAATTAATGTTTGTAACAAAAATTTAATTTATAATGTCAAATAAGGGGCCATGCATTGTGTATGTCTGGGCATATGTGTCTGGGATGGGGGGAGGGGTGGCTCGAATCAAAACTAATTCACTCTCCTATTAAAAGTATAATATTTTAGACTCCCACGTTTTTATGTGATTGGGAAAAATGAAAAATTCAAGAGACCAAAACTCCTATCTTGTATATAATTTGACTATTCCCCCTTTTACTAGGTTAATTTTTTTTTACCAGCCCCTCCCTAGAGATAAAATAATAATGAATAGTCCCTATCACCTGTTATCTTTTCTCTGCCATTTTGTGCTAGAATCAGTAAAGTATATTGTTCCTTTACGATCAATGTCTAAGTCATTAAAGAATTTAAATGGGTCCCCATGGACTCCAGGTGTTGGCGGCACAAGAGTACTTGTACTTCCAGATAAGACATCAACCTCCAGTAACCCATAATATGCATCAGCAACAATTAATTTGGTCCCATATCTGTTAAACCTCATGCCAAGTGGTCGACCACAAGTGGATTCTAGTTCTGGTAAATCTGGAATTGAAAACATTGATGCCATTTAAATCAAAAGAACTCTGGACTGGTTTCACATGCATCAATTTCTGACATTACGTTTGGGGGCATTTTTGTGTGTAGTACCATCAATTAATCTTAGGGTCAAGAACGATATAATAGCAAGCACCAATCTCTCAGAAAATAAACGTTTTCTGGAGGAAATAATTCTACAAATAATTCAATATACATAATCATATGCAGAGTGAATAGAAACTGACCACAGGGTGGTTTGCCAGTCCTTGCGACATCAACAATTTTTCCATCTACAAATTTCACAATCCTTCCATCTGCAAGACCTGTGTATACAGTTCCTTCAGAGTCAATGGCAATGGATTCTGGGCCGGCTATTTGTCCTTTATATAATCTTTCTGTTTTCCTTAGCTCTTCATTTTGCTCCAAAGGACCTTCTAACTTCGGCAAAGGCTCTGGCAAGCTAGAAAATATTTAGAATTTTCTTATTTCAAATTACTTTCAACTTTCAAGAAGAAGAAGAAGAATGATGATAATGATAAATACCTAAAAGGTTTTGGGTCGATAGGCGATGGTACTAATAAGACTGTAGCAGCAAACAATCCAACTATTACTAATAACACAACAGTACAAATACCCATGCAAGACCTGAAAATAAAAATGAAAAATATTGAATTTTTTCTATCAAAATGGAAACATTTAACTGATATGCCCAATATGAATTATTACCTTGAGCATAAATAAATATATTTTTCCCATTTCAAACCACATCATTTTCTTAAGAACATAATTCATTGTTTGAGTTGCATTCATATTATTTTAAAGTGTCTTCTTATGGCGTTAAATATAGAAATGATATCCTAGGGAATGATATATGGTCAGAAAACATTATACAGCCAGAAAACAGTTAGTTAAAGCATGCTTATACACCTATCAGCGGCTTCCCCGTGGGGTCGACCCCTGGGCTGACCAGGGAGATGGGTGGGAGAATATAGGAGGATTGGATCCAGTTATTCCCCCTGGGGTTGGGAAAATTTGCGACATTGGTTTCGTGGCTAAAAACTGAGGTGGGGGATTGTAATGAAATTATTTTCATTGCAGAGGTCACCAGGGGGATTGATTTTACTCTCTAGTTAAAGAAATAGCTCCTGATTTAAAAATTTTTTAGACCACGGACGTTTTTGGTCGGGCTGGGTAACCTGTGCTATTTGCCAATACCCAGATGCATCTCTGCTCGTCAAGATGGCTGACGAGGTGAGAGAATTCCACTGTGAAGTATGTTTTTTGACATCCTTTGTTGTTTCATAGATACGAATTCGAGGGCACCTTGATTTATTTTTACTTTCAAATGTGAATTCTTCAATTCATGAGAGTTTTTTTTCAATCTTTTCAATGAAAAACTACCTGAAATATCGAGCAAACCGCATGGTTACGTGTTGAGTTCAGTTTTCAAAATACAATAACAATAATTTCAACCAAAATGAGGGAGATTGTAGATTTGAATGCCTCGACCAGGGGACATTGAAAAGAATAACTTCCCTACCCCTGGGAAAAATGATCAACATTGTTTATGAATTTTTACAATCTCCCTGGTCAGCCAGGGGGTCAATCCCACAGGGAAGCCGCTGATAGGTGCATTAGTGAGTCTTGAACTGGGCTACCTGTGTTTTAATTACCACCTTGTGAAAGGAACTAGGAATATCCCAGCTCCAGGATGGGAGGAAAGACTCTCTCCTCCTGTTGTGCTCAGCTCCATGAACACTAAAATCAAACTATTTACACCAATTTTATCAAACCCTCGAGCATGCAGCCTCTTGGCTGATCTGAGTCAAGGTAGCAACCAACACATATGAAAGGAGTTTCTTAGCATGTTGGCTTTTGAAGAAAGACGAGAACCTGGAGAAAACGTTTTTTTAAATATATGGAAAAATAATTGAATATTTAATCTTAAAACCCGATGGGTGGGATACAAGTTAAAAATTGTTTGATATCTTATTTAGAACGACATTTCTGTATTTAATAAGAACAAAAATATTTTCATGTTATGCATAATACTCGGCGATGGATAAAAGTGGAAGGATCTTGATCTAAGATTCCAGACCTACCGTCCATTAGCTTCGTGGTTTACTTCTTTACTTTTCTTGTCTGTTTGGTTATCCGCGATTTTGTCTTTCGCCATGGTAAATTTAAAATCGAGAGAAGAACCACAATAATGTATGAATATGCACAAGCTGTGGCCTACTGCCACGTAATGGCGATCACGTTACGTCTACAAGCTGATATGAGCATGCGTAGGTCTGTGGGCTCCCTGTGTACATGTTTGGAATCATTCAAACCGAAAGTGGCGCTACTTAAAGCAAGAGTTGAATGATGGCGGCTTTATATGATAGTCAAAGAGTACCAGTTTTGGGTTTCCACAATCCAGCAGCTACCATTCTTTATCCTAAAGGTTCGTACTCTTATTCATACGGCAACACAAGAGGACAAGACGTGACAGAAAATCTAGGAACACAAAAAGACCAACACTTGGACGTACTGTTACTGGCTTCCGGCGATGTGAGAAATTTGCTTTTTACAGTCTCAGGATTGTCACTCAGAAAACCAAACGAACGTCCAAAGAGCATAAGCTTCCATTTGAATGATTATGACCCTTCTATTGTAGCTCGCAACGCTGTCGTTTTAGAAATAGCAAACACGATAGATCCTGGAGAGGATGATGATGTAGACTTTTTATGGAATGTCTGGTACAACTTGGCTCTTTCTAAGGATCATTCTGATAGGCTGCGAGCAACTCTTGCATCTCTCATAACGAGGGACTTTAATGAATGCGAGAGTTTTTTGAAGTTTCAAGAGAGCAAAGTCCTTCAAGAATGTCAAGCCATTTGGGAAGACTGGAAAGAAGTGGAATTGGATGTTGACAGCGTAAAAGAAGAAAGGAAACAACTCATTAGTGAGAAATCACTTAGCCTGGAAAAGTTTCATGTACATGTAATGCAACAGATAATGATGGCACCAAACGTCAAAAGCGATTTCATCAAAAAGTCCAGTCCGTATTATAAGGAAATAAAGCACTGGTTTGAAGAGGGGTCCACAAACGATGAACGACACTCTGTTAATCCCACCTTGATTCGACCTTTTGATCACAAATGGAGAGTGCATTATACTGCTTGTGCATTTGAAGGATATTTGCCACTTTCAAGGTAGGATAAAGAGATTGAAAAATCTCATGAAAATCGCCATGCATGAACACCATCACATTAATTATTATCCTCATTAATATAGAGCTAAATTAATTCAGTATATACTGATATTTTTTTTTCAGAAGCGACCTCATACGATGTCGATCCATCACAGGTTGTTGTAAAGAGACCCTCCGGTTGCTGGTGAAAAGGTTCCAACAATTTAAAACTGCTACGACGTTTACCGTTAGTACTCTTATGTGTGTGTGTGTGTGTGTATGTATGTATGTATACAGTCAATTCAAAAAATGTTGTCGACGAATACAAGCCTACGCGACTGGACCGAAAGGAACTCTGGGTAGTAATCATTGAAGGCGAGTTGACTCCATAATTTTATCTGACTAGTTATGCCTGGTTTACAGCACGAACCTTCGTAGTCGAGCGGGAAGTGTTGAAGGAGACGTTTTTTAATGCCTTCATATTTTCGGAATTGTGAACTGAATCATAACTACTTCGTTTTTCTTCACCTAAACCTAAAATTGTTTCTCACCATTATTATCTTATTACTAGCGGGAACAATTAATTCAGAACGAATATTTAAGCCGCTTCAGTGATTTTTACCCATATTCGTTTCGGTCGAGTCGCGTAAGCTTGAGCCGGTCGACGACAACGTTTTTTGAATTGACTGTAAGCTTAGCTATTTCATAGATGATAAGAAATAATATTCTTATTTCAATAAAGTTAGTCAAACAGAAAGTTTTAAAAGACGCATAAAGTTGTAACGCATAATGGTTTGTAAATTTTTCACATCTAGTTAGCAGAAACCAGTAGTATCTAATAAGAACGAGATGTTTATTATGGAAGGACTTGTTTCGTGAGAGGCTAACATTCTCATATTAAAAAATAATAATGTAGAAGAATAGCAACCAAAAGACTGCCCAAGCTGAGGAATTAGACAACGCAGGAGGGTTGGGTGGGGATAAAGCTTAAACATAGATCTCCTAATATTCATTCCTCGAATATCTGGTATATCTCTATAATCTCTCTAACGGGGTCTACTACGAAATTTTTATTTCAGGTATTTTTCTGGACCGGCGATGGTCTATTGCTTTGTACCAGCCGTCTCCCCCAAGGCATGAGGTTTGACGTCATTGACACCAGCAACGTCGCTGATCACATTGGATTGTTGAATATACTTGTTTGCTGCAGCCCAAGACTCAAAAGGTGTATACACCTATTTCAATGAACGTTAGCTGTTATTGCCAAAGGCGATAGGGGATAGGTAGCCTGCATGCAGCCGGACCTAACTAACTAAACGTCCGGCTGCACGTAGTCTAGAAGATATTGTACCATTCCGACATGTAAACGGTTTCGTTCAATACCCAAAGAACGTTGAATCAGTCTCAACACTATGGTCCATGTTCTTGACGAGAATAAGAAGCATGCAGAAATACAAGTCATTCGAGCTATTCAATTGATCTTGGAATCTTGGATCTAATCGCTTTGCGCCTATTGCCTATTGCCTATTGCCTTCGGCGATGACAACGTTTATTGAAAAAGGTGTATATTTGAGGTCACCTCATAATAAAGATCGATCTTACAACTGTCATCGCGAATGTTTTGGCCTATTATTTTTACTCTTTGATTTGCTTTCGATTTATTTTTTTACTTTCATTTTGTGTTCATTTTTAGACCCCTTGAGTCTCAGATGTTCACCTCAAGTATGCTGTGGTTTAAAGAGTGTGAAAATATCATGAAATATTACAGCAAGTGTCTTGGTGTTAACACTTATCTTCTGCCAACCATCCTGGGCTTAAAACTAGCTGTGGATTTTGACTTAGGAAACAGGTACATTGTTTATAACATAGTTACGATATACCGGTATTGGTTGATTAGCTGCCGCGAGCGTGCATCCCAAAATTTATAATGCACGCCAGGGTCACGCAATCTCGTACCCAGGGCCCGGTTGTACGAAGCCTGACCTGGATAGCGTAAGCGCTATCCAATGGATAGATCTTATCCAGTGGATAAATTTATTGTATAACAGCATCGACTTATTCACTGGATAAGGATTTATTCGCCGAATAGCGCTATCCAGGCTTCGTACAACCGGGTTTATTTCTTACTTCATCGCATCGCATTTCGTCGCATGCTCGACGGTCGAAATTTCATCGAGCATGCGCAGTAAAAAATAAAGGCTCTGGCATGCGCAGTAAAAAATGAAGGCTCTAGGTACGAGATTGAGGGTCACTGACTTGATTGAGTAGCGCGCGCTATCCATGTATGAAGATTTCGTTAAAATAAAATTTGCATATTTTTGTAGCATTGATTTTGATTTTTCGAAGGTTTATATACTTTTGTAATCGTAGAAGGCTTCCAGATGATATCTGCTCATCTCAGGAGATTTTTTGTTGGGTTAAAACAGAAAGAACAAGGACATTGCTAACACTAGGTTCGTAAAGCTGCATTAAAATTCCGACTGATTCCATATTCGATATCGACGCAGTGACGAGATCAATGCATTGTCGTATCAAGTTGGGTAGAACAATGAGGAATATTCTTGATATATACCCAAATAAGGACAAATAAAATATATTTAATTTCAACAAAGCAGGAACATCGACACTAGAGAAAAACGTTTGCGCATGCGTACATTTCAGCACGTTTTCTATAAGAATTTAGAAGAGTTTGAATGAAAAAATAAATGTTTGTTTTCTCCAAGTATACAACAAAAAAAATACGCGAGTATACTTTAGTTAGACCAAGATACTGTATTAACAAACACAATATGAAAGAATTACAAGCATGGACACTAAGTTTTGGCATTTTGTGAAGTCCAATTTATCAGGCATGTTTGAAAGTCAAATTTACATATGTTTTGAGTAATTTGCGTACGGATTCAGAGCATGCGCAGACGTTTGATCATTCATTGATCCATTACGATTTAGATATTTTTCTTTCGCAAAATAGAGGAAGGGGATGAAGTTATTCAAGCGCTTTTCATACTTGTCGAAAGATGTTTCGATCTGGTTGGACTATCGAAGGACAAAGTCTTTGGACCCAACCTGTCGTCGCCTCTTACTTTGCTCAGAATTCTACAGCAGCTCGATCCAATCGTTGAAGGCGGAGGTTAGTCGATAAATGAATAATTTAATTTATACATACATTTGGTCGGGAACTTTACTGATTGATTGAAGCAAAGACTGTGAATAATAAGTTAACTTAAGTCTAAACTGAAAATGATTACATATATGGCAAAATCAACATTTGAGCTGAGCGTTGTGTGCATAGCATATGCGGAATGTAGTGGTAGTGCGTGTGAGCGAAAAGGGTCCCCAATTAGTGCAAAAGCGCTAGAATGACTAGACACTTAAATAAAGTGATTTATTTATTTTTATTTTATTTTAAGACTCATTATTGCACCTTGCTAGTACATTAACTTTGCATGCAATTTCTCTTCATGCAGCGGCTCGTATTTTAGACCTTCTTAGAAGTAAGTTACCAAGGGACTTTGAAGATAAATTTGGCCTGTCCTGGAACTTGATAAATGGATCACTTGGTAGCATAAAAGGTAAACTAACAAAGGCTTCCGCTAAGCCTTCTCCCTTCCATCTTTCTCTATCTCTTTCTCAATCTCTTCTTCTATCCAGTCGGCCGTTGAATAGTTCCCGTACCCAGATTGGATTACCTTTTCTTTTCATACAGAGCCCATAGTTGAAGTTAATGTAAAGATAGATATTTCTACTGCTTCATGGTGTACTCCAATCCCAATGATCATTATATTCGATGACATTTCCAAGATACCCCTAAAAGTAAGTATCCCCATGGCAAACCGACTTGGTTTCCTACAACGTGCTATACATTGTTTGTAAAATTTCGAATCTTCAACTATACTTCCTTTTCGTTTCACATCTCAAAACGTTCAAACTTGGCTATGGTACTAGTTTTGAGGTGCTCTTTCTTATTAGTGCAGTTTTCGTATGACTGTGAAAAGCTCAGTGCTGAAAGCGTGACGTGCCGTGACCGTGATACTTTCTAGAATTTGTCCGCGCCGTGTTTATACCGTGTTCCGGGTAACTGATTGGATGGAGAGTAAATTCTCGTACAATGTGATTTGTCTGGCGTATTCATTATTGTGTTCGTGCCGTGAACTTTTCACAGTCATACGAAAACTGCACTATGTCGCGATCGTTTTTTCATCAGAGCTGGTTTGTTGGTCAAGTTGTACCATGCACGTGACCAAGTCCTGCAAATGGCCTATTTCGTCCGGCAGTAGCGCTGTATCATTACATTACCATAGCCATGGACAGTTTCACTACCTCTACTTTGCTATATCGATCGAATCACTACTGTCGTCATCATCACTCATTTACCATGGGTTATTCTTTCTGCTAGTATCAGATCTGGGCCTGGTTGTACAAAGAGTGGATATCACTTTCCAACGGATAAATCCTTATCCAGTGGATAAGTCGATACTGATATCCAATATATCTATCCATTGGATAAGATTTATCCATCGGATAGCGCTATCCACCCTTCATACAACTGGGCTCAGATGCACATACACATTATGAATCAAATTTATTCCCAGTTGTTTCTTTTGACTCCAAGGACCCTGAGTCTAATGAGTTTCCGCCCTTAAATCTCAAACGCCGGGTCATCTACAACAGTTTACGATATGACGATTCCAAACGTGTAGTTACATTTCACATCCTCGAGAAAGATTGGTACGCGATCAAAGACACGTCATGCTTGAGCATTATGTCGAACACCCTGCAACCAACTACTATAGACAGCGAACCAGTCTGTCTTGGAGATGAGGATGTAGTGTCCATTGTAAGACGAGTGGATCCAGTAAAAACGTTTGGATTGGATTGCGTTCAGACATTTGACGTTAGACCAAAGAAACAAGAGCACAGTGCACTTGAGGTGGGTTTCAGTATGTGGTTTTATAGAAGAAGAGTTCATATATAACGGAGACTCTGTCCCTGATGGTCTCTTGTCGAAAGCCAATGTCCATCCAAATCTGCATTTTTTTTTTCATGTTTTCGCTAAATTCCGGCCTCTGCCTTGGGAGAGGGACATACGTTGACTGTAGTACTGAATTCGTAACGCTAAAAATAATGGAGCAGATTTACTATGACTTTGCGCGACGGACGTCAGGCGTGCCGCGGTCATGTAGTGGGTACCGTTCAAGGGCGGATCCAGGGGGGGGGGGGGGGGCAAAGGGGGGCTGAAGCTACTAGGCGGATTAAGATTCCCGTTTTTCATTCCCGCAAACGGCAAACGTGACCACGTTTTCATCGTTTCTCGACATTTCACTTGAAGCCCCCTTCGGCAAAAAAAAAACACACACACACAACAAAACTGAAGAATTAGGTGCTTTTTGATTGTTTTCCGTTGTGTTGACGGAAGGAACTCAATTAGCTCCCCCCCCTAAACTCAATTACCCCCCCCCCCCCCTAAAATTTTGGCTGGATCCGCCCTTGTCGTTGTTCAGCAGTAGAGACTTTAAGATTCTCGTTTACGGCAAACGTGAAACGTCAGTTGACAATTAAAAAATTCTTTAAAATTAGTGAAAAGGAATCGAAAAAAAATCCAAGTAGTAAATAAACAAAAGAATACTTGTCTTTTTATCAAGAAGGTTTGCAAAAGGTAAAGTGAAATGTCGAGAAACGATGAAAACGTGGTCACGTTTGCCGTTTGCGGGAATGAAAAACGGGAATCTTAATCTGCCTAGTAGCTTCGCTCAGACAACCGTTGTCCAAGTTCCATGCAGTGACCAACGCGGCTGTCATAGAAAAAATTAAAAGCGCACAAAAAAATGTAATATTATAATGCTACACCAATTTGCGTGCTTTGCATTCTTTCCGGATAAACCGGTATAGAATTTCCCGAAAAATGGGAAATCTTTCTTTTCAACTTTTTTAGGTGATTAAAGTCGAGGAAAGTGAATGTTCATACAAGGCGGAAATTGCAATTCTCAACCCTAACAAGTGTAAAGCAAAAATGGACGTCCAATTTTATCCAGAAAAGTGTCCAACAAATATCAATGTGAAATTCGAAGATGGGGAAGAGTAAGTAACAGCATCCTTTCGTTTTCATTTAATTTGGCGTAACTATTTTTCTCCAGCTCCTGATTTTCTATCCTCCTACGCAAACGTTCTTAGGGTATTTAATCGAATACAAACGTATATATTTTAAAATCTTTTTTGCAAAGTGTAGGTGCACAATATACTTTTCATGCTCTGTCAACGAAAAGTCATCCAAATTCCAGATCTCGAGAAAGCAGGGTAAAATAGTGTGTGTGATGCCCAAGAGAGAGGATGGAACAGTAGGAGAACGTGTGATACAGAATATTGCACCAGTTCCTTTCCACGCCTTGGAAATTTGGGACTCCGGATTTGACGATACAGTGTGAGTAATTATCTACCCAGACTGTTGGTAGAGTGGATTTAGTCAAACCGTTCAGTAGTTGACGTTAGCTAAATTAGATTAGTTATTTACTATTTTAGTTGAAGTAACACAAATTGAAAATTCAAGTGCCAGCGGACTGAAAATCAGGGGAGAAAACGAATATCGAACCCCCGAATTGGCGTGACCCGTGTAGATGATGTCAACTAACTAGTTATTTAAATTAAAGAAATTAATCTAACTATTCAACAGTGACTAAATGCACTCTAATCAGTATCGTAAACTCTAACGAAAGGAATAGGGATGATGTGTGTCGCTAATAATATAGCGTTCATTAACTGAACAAATGCTGTTTGTGGGGTCCGAGGTAGAGACCCCACAAACCATGTGCTCAAATATGCTCGACCTTTATTCAATTCGTCCACGACCCGGTTTCTAGATTCAACTGAGTTCATGTTTTTGTTGTTGTTGTTTTTTGTTAGAATAATTTGTGGTCATATGTTTGGCACGGAACTGGACATGAAACTGAAGAGCGAAAGAAAAAGTGGCGACGCATTCTTCGACTTGAGAGAATCGATATCGAAGATTTTACAAGGACATGTAGAAGAACCCAAGGTAATTAACATTCAATATCGCGGCTTTCTTACCATTCCGGCTTTGATCTGAATCAAGAGAAAAATCAGTTTCTCTTGTCTGAATGTTTTGCAATTATTTTATAACTGTTGATCCAGAAATGGTTACCCATATATATTTTCCCTTAGTACTACAAAATCAGTGCAAAACCTTAATTTTCTATAACCTAACAAGAGTTAGTGTATTCATTTCCCTCCCTGGAGAAATATTTGTCTATGATGTCGTAAACGAGATTTCTTTATAGTTCCGCGGCATATCCTGAGCCAGTTAGTTTTCATTTGGATATCAGTTGACTGCAACACATATGAATTCAACGATCTCGGTACAATTTATAAGAAGTAAACCGCTTAAAAACGACGTTGCGGCGTAAATCGTAAACCGTAAAGCGACAACTCTACGTTGTTTCCCCCATGTATTTCCTAAATATACACTGTCAATCTTTTTTTCGTATTCATCTTATAAACTTTTGTCAAGAGAATATGATAGTTTATTTTCTTTTGCTTTTGTATTGTAGATTCCAAAAGTGTACGCTCTTGAGGACAACCCACTTGTTAGAGCTCCTTATAACACCCTTGATGATATTAAGCGGAAGAAAGGGTTTATAATCAAAGTGGAAAAAATTTATCGATGGAATTATCTCCCTCTCATCAAGATTATCTTCTACGATTGTAAAAAGTATGGTGACATTATGAAGAAAAATCCAACAGGCTCGGAAGCGCTTGTGAGGTCTTTCTTGTCGACAATAATGAGAGCATCGATCCTGAGAACGTGGGCTGACCAAAAGGTAAAGGATGCGGAAGAGCCGTTCGCACAGTCTGCATCAGTGCGACCATAGTAACTATTAACTATGGTGCGACTTCGCCACGACATAGCTAGAATGATTTGGCGGGAAAGGCTTATGTCTTATTTCATGAAATCTTAAATGCTTTCTAGTTATTAAAGCTTTTGTATACTGTAGTTACAGACGTTTTATTCTTTTTAACAGGAACTAGACCTGTTGCGTAAGATGCTGTACACAAATGCTGTTCGTATTCCACAAGAAGAAGTCAGTGCTGATTCTCTGTGGAAAGCTTCTTTCGTGACCCCTTTGTTTCCAAGGGAAAGAAATAACATATTCTTTCAGGGTAAGTTTCCACTGATAATGAGACAAACAAACAAACAAACAAAAACTTGGGCTATATACCGTTCATGTGTGTTCCAATTTCCTGGGAGGAATGCCATGTCCCTGGGAATGCAACTCGGAATGCTAACAGGATTCCCTATACGAAACGCGACTTCCTGGTCGAAATCAGATCAGTGAATAAATTTCTGAGCTAGGCATTCTCAATAGTAATATATCCTCACTGAAGCCATTATCACGTCGCAGTATGATTAAGTTATGGGGCGAGATCCGCTCCTTGTCCCTGACAATACAACGAGATGGTATATAGCCAAACTCCAGTCGTAGTAGTGCATAATAACTAATCCAGTAGTAATATGCCAACCTTTAATCTTACTATGCTCAACCCCATATACCCAATACTCAAAACCCACATCCAAAACTCAAAAACCACATCCAAACCCAAGAACCCACATCCAATACTCAAAACTTGAAGCATAAAGCCGGCTAATAATTCCACTATCCACTACTCAAATATCCTGTATAATCGGTGTGAAATAGGCGCTGGGACGTGTGACCAAAGGAACAAAGCTCAACGAAGTCCAAAGCAGTAAAAAGCAGGACCGAAACAAAACAAAATACCAAGAAACAAGTTTATACAGCACTCAGTAAATTATCAGGGTGAGAGACCGGGACGTCTGCCAATGCCTCCGCCCTGGACCAACAAAGGGTGGGGTTTCCTGGGTAATGCACCTCAAGGGGATCGCCCCTTCGGGGATTAGCTTTTGAGCAACGTGAAGTCTCGAAGCAAATGGGGAACCATTTACCTAGAACGCAACCAAAACCAAACAAGGGTGAGCGCGACTAGGTAACCCCGGAAACCCGACCCTCTGTTGGCCCCAGGCTCTGAACTAGGTCCGGAATTAGAGCACTGAGAAGGCCCCCCCAGGGCCAACGGAGGACGCGACAAGATAATCCCAGATGATCATGAACAGCGAGAAAGGGGAGAAATAAATTTCAGGGTTTCAGGGAACCAGGAAACCAGGGTTTCCAACAGCTCAACAGCTTCGTAACGGTCAAACAGCGATGCCGGCCTATTAAGGTGTCTCCTTAGTGCGACCGAGGCGTTCTCGCAGGACCCGACGACTTTTTCTCTTTCCAGAGCCTTAACCTTCTGTTCTAACAGCTCTAAGCGATCTGCAGGCTGTAAGAATTCGCAGAGAGGGATTAAGTCAGTACTCTTAAACTACGAGACCAACTTCCGGCCTAATTCTAAAAAACGCATTGTACAACCATGGCTAACCACGCGTGCCGAAAAGGGGGTTACGCTCCCGTGGCTCTCCGAGCCCTTTAACGTACTACAGTACAACACAAGTATTTGATACAAAACACCCTGCTCACGGCTCTCCAGGCAGCATTGGTTCTCCAGGCCAATCTAACTCAAAATATTACGCGACATACTCGCGGCTCTCCAGGCCGTTAGCTCTACTCACATTGGCTCTCCAGGCCAATCTAGATAACTCAAATTATTACGCGACAAACTCGTGGCTCTCCAGGCCGCTAGCCCTACTAATATTGGCTCTCCAGGCCAAACTAACTCAAATTAATTACGCGGCATATTCGCTGTTCTTTAGGCCTATATAGCCCCAAGAAACTGCACAAACTACGAAGATAAATATCACACAAAAGCACTAGGACCGCGTGAAATAAAAACGCTGAAGCAGATCCGTACACCAAAAGACTCCCCAGGGCAAAAAAGTGTAACCTACATAAAAGGCTAAAACCGATGAAACCAAGGGCGCTAAAGAACAAGCCATGAACAAAGAACCAAACCAACCAAGTGTGACGAGGGTAGAAATAAATGCAAATCTGAAGGGTAAACTACTTGAGTAAAACTATAACTGCGCCCAAAAATACCATGTAATAACGCATAAAATAGTAGTAGCATGCCTTGGATGCAAATCTGAAGGGAAACTACTCGAGTAAAACTAGAACTGCTCCCAAAAATACCATATAATAACGTATAAAATAGTAGTAGCGTGCATTAACAAAACCACGAGGTCCAGATAAACTAGCAGGCAAAAAATAGCGCCAACACGAAGGGAATAACAAACTCTCCCAGATAAAAGAACTGCAGCAAAATTACCTGCTGCTCGCCAACCGGTGGAACTACTGCTCCCGGCGCTTGCTGTTCAGGGTTTTGAACCCCATCTCCTGCTGCCGCTCCTTGCGCCACGTGAACTCTCAGTACAAATTATATCTTTCAAATTTTCTTTGCACCGGCAAAACGAAACAAATAGAATACAACAAACCTAAACTTTTTCCCACAATATACTAGCCGTCAGCATAAGCGCCTCAAGTCCCGTCTGTGTTTCATCAGCATGCATAGAGCACTAGAAATGTTGGCTTATGGCTGGTGGCGGTGGTGGGGACAGCGAGAAAAATTCGTACTTCGAAGGTCCAAACGACGTTATGCAATGAGTCATGTGTGTTGACTTTATTTATACTGCTTGGTGATAATTTATTCAGTGAGAATAGCATGATTATCCGCATTTGGACTCCAGATAGCCTGTAGTTTCCACTGTCGTACGATAAAAATAAGTATTCCTTTATTCTTCCCAACATTTTTTAGATACATCATCGATGCAGAAAAGCATCAGCAAACTTCTATTTGGTGGCATCACAGATACGTCTCAGTCTGCGCCAAAAATACTGGCGCAGGCCCTTCCTAGATGTCACTTTTGTCACAAGACATCTGGAGACCTAAAGAGATGTATGGGCTGTAAGGATGTTTCTTACTGCAGTAGAGATTGTCAGAAAAAAGACTGGAAACAGAGCCATAAGGCAGTGTGTCGAAAAAAACTAGGAGAAACAAAGAAAGACCTCGAGTTCACATCTGGTAGCCTCGTATCCAAGATAATTTAAAGAAATGTTTAAAATGTCTTTGGTAAAGATTTCGTAATTAAAAGTAGTATTATAAGCATAACAAGTTTTGCGGTCGAAAATTCTGTACTCAAAGATTAGCTTTATAGGAGTTGAAATGCACAGGAAGCCCACTTTGGATTAAATTGATAAAGGAAAAAAAAATCGGCAAAAAATTTCATCTTTTTAAAGTTTTATAGAAATAGCAAAAAGACAATGAATTTAACAAATTTACGATGGTTGAGCGTGGTATGTCCTCTTATTTACCACGATATGACGTCAAAAGTTGGTCAAAATGTTATGGACTCACGAGGCGTAAGCCGAGTGGGTCCATAACTAATTTTGACCAACGTTTGGCGTCATATCGTGGTAAATAAGAGGACATACCACGCTCAACCATCGTAAATTTGTTTTTTACTACAAAACTCACAAAACTCTAGGAAATAGACTGCACGAAATCTTGCATGACGCCATTTGTTGGTATGGCCTCTTATTTACGACGTTTTTTAACCAATCAGCGCGCGAGAAAATTTACAATTGTGGTAAAAATGCTAGTATACTCTGATAAATACTAGCAAAATCAAGTAAAAAATAGTTAATTTCAATATTGTCCTCTGTCGACTTATGATTTGAAACAAAGATCCAAATATAAACAGTGAAGATAGACAAGAAAAACTCTAAAATTTATGTGCTAAAATTGAAATTAAAACTTAGTTTTTTTCCTCTTCGGTTTCCGAACTTGTAAGAAATGAAGCATCATTAAGCCTATGAAAGTCAAATGTAGGGTGGGGTGGGAGAAATATCTTTGGAAATAAATGCATCTTTTTGTTTTTACCTATGATAATCTTTTTCCAGTAACTATTTCTCTCTCTTGACGAACGTAAAACATAACGGCAACAATTTCAGAAAAAGAACCCTGGTAAATGACGTTGGATTGACATGTCTGTCCTGATGTTGTGCCACGTACAAATAATGACGTCACGTCTATACACTGAGCATGCGCACTACGCCATATTGCCTTCCCTACTTCACTTGCAAAACTAAGTGCTTTGGAAAACCTTTAAAAATTCTGGTTTTATGATCTTCTAACCATAATTTTTACTTAACGCAGAGATGGACCCACCTATGAGCGGTAAGTAGATTTATTTTTGTCGAGATACGTGTATTTGTAATGTGTTTTTGCTGCAGTTCTTTGACGACAGTTGACTCCATCACCCTCGATAGTCGTTGCATGCTCACCATCACTACTTCAAATTATTTTACTTCAAAGTCAACATATATCTCTATTCTAAAATCTAACGATCTCTAATTAAATTTAAGAGATATAGTAAAGTCTCTAAGCTCTAAAGATCTTAAAATATCTTCAATTTTTAAGTTTAATCTAAATAGTAAAAAATAAGTTTTGTTTTGGCATTTCAAGCCTAAAGTTGTTTCATTTTTCTTCTTTTTCCTCTTTAAGTTAATAACGAGATTTCCTCTCTCGCTTTCTATTGTACGATAAATTCATAATCCCAGACTCTGAAATAATAAAAATTCTCTGATTACGAGCCAGACTTCTATATACACAATTATCCATTGTATCAGAGACAAAACATTCTTTATACTAGCACCATTTGATTTGTACTTTAAAGCCCTTCAGATTCTAACTTAAAAAAATCTTCTAAAACACTGTTTTTATCTCATATAAGGCTGTTTTATTATCACTTTTGTGATTTTGCAAACAGTTTCCTCCAGAAAGGAGTTTTGGGAACCCTGTGGTAAGGTGACCAAGTAAGAGTTTGACTTCAAACACTAGAGAAAATTTTGCAGTCTTCTAAAACTCAAAATTAACTGGATTCACAATGGAATCGTACATGAAATTTTGCAAATAAGGTGTTCTCTTACATCTCATCCAAACAAACGTTTTTGTATTTGAAAAAAAAAATTCTCAAAAGTTTGTTTTTTGTTTGCTTTTTTCTGCCCTCCAGATTCTTATCCTAAAAGTTCTACTGTGCCAAGAAGGCGAATAACTTCTGTACATTCTGGTACAACTATAAGTACTACAGTGTATTCCTTTTAATCCACTACTTATTTCATTCCATTCTGTTTCATTCTCGTTCACTCTTAGTAACACATCATTCATTTCTTCAAGATTCCTGTTTCTAGTTTGTTAGCTTTTGGGAGAAGTTGGCATACACTTTCATTTCAACTTCCATTTGCTTTCAATCATCCTTTTTTTTCAATCATTCTTTCTTTCCTATTTTCATTAATACGGTAACCTAAATTTACATAATTCTTGATTTTGATAATTCCTGTAAATATTGCCTTTTTTCATGGAAAGTTCAATGACAATATTTTTTGACACTCACAATATTTTTACATAAATGATAAATTTTCTTAAAATTTAACTTCAGTAATGATAAAAAATATATAGGCAGTTACTCTAAAACCATTGCTTGCATAATGATTAACCAACCCTAACTTCTAAAGGTAATGCTTTTTTCATGCTAAATGATAGTCTTCTAGAAGTTGGGCATTGCTTGATATTCCGCCCATTCATTGATATTCGGTATCATTGAAACTATACATTATTTTCTCTATCCTTCTAAGGTATTTAAAACGATTGTGACTTGTTTCTTGAAGACATGATTTGATAATCTGTGTATGGGGTAGAGACTAGAAGGCTAGAACTATAAGATAACTGATTTTAGTTTAAACAAAGCTAAAAGTAATTGCCGGATGTTTTCTTAAACTACTATAGCTATGGAGTCCACTAAATCCCTATTTCACCAAATTTTAATTTCATGCATGCAGGTTTTGCACAACTCTTTCTATTCTTGGCAAGTCATTTCAATTAGGCCTATATGTTAAGTACGATTTCTTTTTCTTTTTGAAGCACAAAAAATTAATAAATTTTTGAATTTTGTTGAATTTTTGCAGACCTCTAAAAATATAGAGTAACAATTTGAAAACTGGATTCCTGACATCCCATTGTTTATCTTCCTGTGATATATTCCTCACGGTTAAATTCTGGTGTTAAAAAGTTTGACCTTACTTAATCTTATTAATTAACGTCTCTTGAAACAGAGGGCTCTTACTATAATCCACCACCAGTTCAGAAGAGAAATGTCAGACAGAAAGGTAGTATTCTTAGCTAATTCTTTCGCTGCTAACACATGTACTTAAAAAAATTCTTTTCTAAAATCATTTCCAACCAATATTTCCACGCTTCAATACCTTGACATTCTTTCTTCAACAAAATTATAACAGCACATTTCTGTTCAGTCTTTTTCTTGAGTGAAGTCCAAGGAGAGAGATACAAGTTTGTCCTCCTTGTGTTGTTCTGAACCTATTTCACTCACGTCATACGTCTTTCACTTCACACAAATAATAATGGCTTCTGTTTCAAATATTGCTATGCTGGGTTGTGGGAAGGAGAAGAGGCATCATTTTTGGAAATGTGAAAAATCAAAATTATTTTGGGAAGTATATAAACTAAGATTTCTTCACACAAGGAGATGGTTTCTTTAGCTTTGTGTTAATTGTTTCATTATAGCTCATCAAAGACACCAGCCTGGTGGGTATGGTGGTGGTGGTATGGGGTCCTCCCATTTGTTTGACGACACCAGTGCAGACCAGCATGGACCAATGCCTGGTCCTGGTCAGCAGTATGCTGGCGTAGATTTCCTTCAAGCGCCTGTTACTAACATGGCTTTTCAGTATGGCACTAACATGGCATCACAAGGAAAGGAGTATGTAGAAAAAAATGTGAGTATTAATTTCAGATACTATGGAGTCGCATTTATTATGGGATCATCTTTGACAAGGGGATGAGATAAAATCTGTTTAATATTTATATACTTTGTTTATTTTTACTTTCAGCTCGACAGATTTGTTTCTGTTTCCAAATTAAAATACTACTTTGCAGTTGACACTGGCTATGTTGTAAAGAAACTTGGTTTACTTCTCTTCCCTTTTACACACAAGGTAAAATTAAACAATTCTTATTGTGATTGCACTTCTTTAAGTTGGATAATAATTCAGCATTATACTAGTACGAAACTATCAAACTCACTTGTGAAGTTCAGCCAATACCTAATAGACTGTTTGTGGTGCATACAATCTTGGTCATGAGATCAAAATGCTCCAGCATGTTTAGTCCTCCTTTTCCAGCGCTTAGTAAGCTGAGGATTGGATGGTTGATTGTAGCTTCGTGGTGGTATAGGAATCCTAGTATGCACAATGAGGCTGTTACTGCTGTCTTGCTTCAAACTTTGGAAAAGGGATTTCAGTAGTGAAGTGTCAGCCTGTAATTTGTTTTAATTCTTTTGTAGAACTGGGCAGTCCAGTACAACAAATCAGAACCTGTTGCTCCAAGATATGAAATAAATGCACCAGACCTATACATTCCTGGTAAATATTTGTATTCATTTTATTACTGTAGTAGCCTGCATTACTTGGCTATCTCTGCATGTGTTTTTTTTACGAGTGAGGGTGTTGGAGGGCAAAAGGTTTTGGCTTAGGATGAGATACCGTATGTAAGACATATTGTTGGTGGGTTGGAAGGGATGGATCAATATGTAGAAGTGAGAGCTGTAGGATATTATTAGTTTAGTTTTCCCATCATGTTTTATTCTATTTTGTTGCTTCATTTCTCACTTGACCCAAGAAAATAAATTGTTCTAGGATTATAATTGTATTGGCCAATTTAATACTAAAGTATAATAATTGCCAAAAAAGTGTTCAACATTGTAAAGCATTAATTTTTTCATAGTAATGGCTTTTGTCACATATGTGCTTGTTGCTGGCCTTGTACTGGGTACTCAAAACAGGTATGTAACCTAAAATAATCATCATAAATGCTTGTCCATGGCAGAAAGTAGTAAACATCTTTTTTTAATTCCTCCTTATTCACCCCTTTGATCTTCCCTTGACTTTTCTTACATGAATGATTGCAAACATTTCTCTTCTATTTTGTACATTTAGATTCACCCCCGAACAGCTAGGAATCACAGCAAGCTCAGCCCTGATCTGGTTGGTGGTTGAAATCATGGCTATTCTATTTTCCATGTACGTTTGTAATGTGCAAGCAGAAGTCAAGACTCTAGACTTGCTAGCATTCTGTGGATATAAGTACTTTGGGTAAGCAGACATTCTTTTGATTTCCTTAGCAAAGGTTTTAGTTTTTGGCATTTTTCATTCTTCATTCTTCAGAATTGTAGTTTTTTAGCACCCCTAAGGCCATCTAATCTTTTCTAATACCTAGTTCAGGTTCCTTATCATTGCGATCTAATTTTCCATACATTTTTTATGGGCAACATCTTTTTTTTTGATTTTTCCATTTCATCAAGAAGTGCAGATTTTTAATGTTTGAATTTGTATTCTTTTGATTTACTTTGCCGAAAGATTTTTTGTTGGCATTTTTCATTCATCTAGTGTTTTATAATGCCTAGAGATTATTATCGTTATGATGTTGTCTTCCATTTCAGAATGATTCTCAGCAGTCTAGCAGGTCTTCTCTTCAATTCTACTGGATATTATACTGTGTTTATTTACATGAGTATTACTGATGCTTTCTTTTTGGTTAGTAGGAACAACTAATGTTATAACAGACAAAATGTTCTTATTAATATTGTAAAAATCTGATTAATGATGTAAAAAAATGACAAACAGGATGGAGGTGAAGAGGAAATAAGCTAAAATGGGAGAGAGGAAAAAAAAAGAAAATATAGGAAGGATGGAGTGATAAATGAATATTTGAATATTTTTGTGATGAATCAATCCATCCATCCATCAATCCAATCAATCAATCAATCAATCAATCAATAAAAAAAAGAGAAAAAATGGATTGAATAAGAACCAAACAGCGTGAACAATTGAATAATAGAAAATAGGAATGAAAGAGCTGAGGGAGAAAAGAAAGATGGAAATAATGAATGAGTAAATAAATGAAAACATCAGAAAATGATAAATAAATACACATGTTATTGCAAAGTAAAGTTTAAGTGACCAGTGTTTTAACTATTGAAAAACGTTAAAAAACTATTAAAAAACGTGGATGAAACAAAGAAGTAGTAAAGTCATGACTCCCACGAACAAAGAAACTCTTAAACTTATTAATTTTTTGGTTTTTTTTTTTCCTTCTAGATTCGAACCCTTCGTCTAATCATCATGCCTGAGACAGAATCAGATAGTATTGCACGTACAAGCAAAAGGCGGATCTACTTGCTGCTATTTATTGCTGCCTTGCAACCTTTCTTTATGTACTTCTTGACCAACCACTTAAGACCCTCAACAACTACAGTAGAGTCATAAAGAAAACTTTTTTACAGTATCTATCATTATTTTTTCATGACAGTCTAGATTTCATGTGTTATCTTGGTCATGAATATGTATGAAGTAGATTTGATATTCTAGCACATCCTAAGAGAAAGTGAAAACTATGTAGACTGTTGGTTTTCATGTTGTTTACAACTCTATGCTGTGTTTATAATTTAAGGCAAAGGATCAAGGCAGATAAAAGGCAGATTTGATCTCCAGTTTAACCTGCATTCAACTCATTTAGTTTATGCTCTGAAGACCTCTGTGAAAGAAAGAAGTCAAAGGAGGAACCAGTATTTGGACGTGTGCAGGCCCACTCTGGTCATTATCTGGTGAAGTTGGCCTGCACACAGACTAGTTGGGAAAGGATCTTGGCCTAGGCAGGAGATGGCAAACAACTTAAATAAGGAATAATTTGCAGTATTGCTATGAAATTGGTGGCCTTTTGAAACTTCCTTGCGTTTTTTCATCAGAAGATTATTTTGTAAAAAGTAAAATTATGCATAAGTATGTGGTGCATTTTTTGAGTGACTGCATGTCAGATGAAGCACATTAATTGCACTATTTCACTATGATGTCACTGCTTGTTTGTGTGAGGGATAGAATTGCCAAATCGAATAGAAAATTCGACAAGATTTGCTCCTAGCGAAACAGTTTAATCTAAAATGGCCTGCTTTTCAGATATTATATGTGTTAATATGTACTAAGAATATTCTGAGCATTTGCTGGCTATTGTACTTCTCTTCGTAGATTGATATGGGTTTTAGAACAATTTTCAGTGAATTTGCGTTGATTTGACCCTCTCCGACAACCATGATCCTTTGCCTTTAAACAATAGATTGTTTTGATGTGACATCATAGTGAAATAGGGCAATTGTATGACAACAATCACTCCAACCTTGAGTATGAACCATTAATTGTTCCAGAGGTCTATTATAATTTTCCTAGATTAAATAGTAGTACCTCCTGAGGAGAGTTGGGGGGAGTAAAAGTGCTGTGTCCTACCACTAACATGACTATTAAATCTTTAAATGACAGATGACAGAGAACTACCATTAGAACAAAATTATTGTATGAAAGTTAATATTAGAAATCAATAAAATAATAACATAACATAACATAAAATAAAGATGTTTACCAAGCCAAAACTATCTGTGCAACGTGAACGGAGGAAATAGATTGGAACAGAAAAGAAAATATGTTACATGGACCAAAAAAGAAGGATACTGATTGCAAGCCCTCCCCATATTGTAAATATTGAGCAGGGTGAGGATCCTGGGAGAGGATAATGTGCTGATTGCATTTTAATCCGTGACAGTAATTACTTGATATATCAGTTTCAAACAGGTTAAAAAAGTTTTTAGCATTATATCCTAAATATAGTAGGGTTTTTGTAGGAAAAGTAAAGAGTGCTTCCCTACCATCTCGTCTATGATCTAATAAATTACTCGTATGAATGTTGGGCTTCCTGTGGAGGCGTCATCTCGCAGACAGCGAGAATAAGTTCGATGTGTTCGGCATCCATTACGATATTCTAACGAGGAAAAACCTTATTCAACATCCATCGCCCTAAGGTATGAAATGCTTTCATGATTTCTCCAAACTCTCCAACAGCTGCATTTCATATAGCGCGAAATTTTACTGAACTTGCAATACCATATTTCTACGGACGCGGCTATTTGCTAATTAACTAGCGACCCTTGAGCAAATCGAAATAAAAAAAAAACGATAGTGCAAAGGTGTCATTGCTAAGGAATACTTTATGACTTTTTTTCCATTCACTACTGCAACAAACATTGACTATTTTGTCAGCTAAAGCCAACAAAGCTATTGTTTATTATGGCGTTCCATCCCCGCCAAAATTGATGGTTTGTATTTGAATTCATCACATGAATTTTGCATTCGAGTAAATTTTTTTATGTTACCATCTTGTATTTCATATGCTTCATCAAGGGTTCAACATACGTGTTTAATATTTGTCGTTCAAGTTTTATATTCTAGTGGGGCGGATATGTGCTAGGATTGTTCACTTTTGGCTTAAGAGCACCAAAATTTCAGGAAATATAGCTTTTAGCATGCTAATCAATATGTGATATAGTGCCATGCTGAAATATGGTGCTGACGTAAGATATTGGGAATGTTGCAAAATGACGCCATCTTGAACCGGAAGTGAAATATCAAGACTCAAAAATCATAAAATTCACTCTCGAAATGATTTTATTTCGCTCAATATGTATTTGTAGCTATTCATCAGTGAAAGTTGGATATGACTTACGAACTTTTAGGGCAAGAAGGGGAAAATCTGCACATTTTCTTGGCCTCTATTCATTTAACCGGAAGTGGATGCAACATAGACCGGAAGTGAAACATTGCGAGGCAGAAACACGAAAGCCACGGCGTTATAAATGCTTTGGTGTAGATACAGTAAATAAATCTTTAGAGGAATACCCAGTTTTGGAACTTCCCAGTCATTTGAATCAAATGTTGCCTAAGCAATTTTTTTTCGAACCAATTGCTTTTCCCTATTCAGGAAGTTCCAGAAAACAGGATTCTCATGTATATGCTTATCTATTACATTTTGAAATTTACTGAGGCTAGGTTTGGTTTACACTATCATAGTTTCTTTAATAAAGCTTTGATGAAACTGTCACTGACAATGTAAATACTATTTTAACGTTTCATCAAAAACTTTGATGTACTTTGACGAAAACAAGTTTTCTTTATCTTGTGATGTAGTAGTTAAATATCAATGTCAAGTTTCTCCTTCCAAGGGTTTATTCAGTTCTTACACATTCCCCAGTACACGAACATAAGGCAGTACATGTCAGATCAGCTTTCACGCACAAATATCTTGATTTGCACCCCTTTTTACAGCCACAGCGCACTAGCTCACGGCAGGACTTTGTTAAATCAGGCAAAGTTGTTCAGTATGGTTGCCACCCATCTGTCGTCATAGTCCAGCCCCAGTCTTGTGGACTCGGGAGTTGGGGACTTGCAACGAGTGCCTGACTCCAGCAGTGGCCCCCTTGATACGCAGCTCACTTGGTGTGTTGTGTAAACGCTGCTCTTGTTGGAGGAATGAATTCGAGTGATCTTCCTTTCTGGCTGAATAGTTGCATTCTTGCGTCGTTTACCTTTGTCTTTTCACTGGTTTTGTCGTACATAAGTACGACAAAACGTTCAAGGTGGCCAATACATTCTTCCCTGATATCACTGGGAGAAGATGCCAACTCTAGAAAAGCTTGGGTAACATCTGGGTAGCATTCCCAGAGTTCTAGGGCAGTCTTCTTACTCCGTCCAGCAAAGGAACACACAATATTTACTGATCTTATCAAAATCCATTGTTTTCAGTCTGCATTATCCCAACAAATGCATAGAGGAAAATCAGACATATTTAGTTCATTCATTATTGGCTTTGTTTCTATGATAAACAAGCTAGAAAGAAAACAATTGGATTTTGATAAGAACAATAATTATACTAGATAATCACTTCGGCACACAGCATTCATAGGTATATAATGCAGGCAGCTGAGGGCGTAGCCGTGAGCTGCGTGCCTCAGTAATTAGGGACCTTAAGCATCTAGGACGTTGACGTCCAGGACGTGAACCGGAAGTAATAATCTGCGCCTGCGTGTACTGCGCATGTGCTAAAGCCACCGTCATGAAGCTGAAAACGCTGTCCTGAACGTGAATTTTACCCGGTTCAAGTGCTGAAGAGAACTTTGTAAATACTTTCCCTAAACGTTGACAATGAGTCCATTCCAATTTATTCCAGACGCTCAATCAAAGACTCCGTAAGTAAAGCCTTTACTTATCTATTTATCACATTATTAGCTGTTATATATTTTTGTTGTTTTGGGTTTTTGGTAACCTTGGTCAATACGAGGACAACTTTTGGTCGAGGAAACGAGTTGTCATTGTAAAAGCTTGAAGATTTGTGTAGAATTTTATGGCATTTCTTTCAAATAAAAACCGGAAAAAGTCCGAAAACATTACCTTACCCATGTTTGATAGTTTGTGTGAAGTATAAATTGGGTAAACTAGCAATTTATGCTTACTTTTAACAGTAAAAACTGAGCTCTTTTCTTTTTCTTTTTGTAATTTATAAAACTAAATTTGTACCCTTAAAATTCTAATAAATGAATTTTTTTTATCTTTTGCTTGTATAATAGGAGGAATTAAGATTATGAATGAATAGAGGAGATATTTACCGACAACTTGCTCATAATACTATAAACCTAAACCTAAAACAAATCCCGAGGTCAACAGAATTTCAATAACAAATTGACGTTTCAACTTTTTGTAGGAGCAAAATGGAGTGGAATGAGGAAAAAAACATCTTATTGATCAGAGAAGTTCTAAATGTGGAGCCATACAATGCAAAGGAAAGGACAACACAAAGGGCTCAGCTATGGCAACAAGTTGCAGACAATCTGAACAACCATCACAGCCCAAAATTTAAGGTGGATAAGAGAGCAGTGAGAGACCACTTGAACATGATAATTGAAAAGTTCAAGAAAAAGATGAAGAATGAGGAAAGTACCAGTGGCATTAGTCCAGAACTGACTGAACTAGATGCTCTACTTGAGGAAGTCATTGGACGTATTGAGGTAGCAAATGAAGTGGTTCAGGTAGAAAAAGATAAAACCAAGGAAAAAATGGAGAAAGAAAAAAAAGAAGCAGAAGATGTAAGGCTTAAGGCAATGGAGAAGCTAGCTGAGCTGAGACTAAGAAAAAAAGTGGGGATGAAGAACCAAAAAAGAAAATCAGTAAACGGAGAAGATCAAATGGAACTGATACTGTAAATTACCTGTGAGAGAGAGCAGAAATAGAGCAGCAATACAGAGAACAAGAGCTAGAGATAAAAAACAAGCAACTGGAAAGCAGCGTGCAACATAAAGTGCAGTCAGATCAACAACACAAGGAATTTATCCAGCTAGTCTTAAGTCAACAGCAGCAGCAACGACAGCAAAACCAGCAGCAGATTCAGCAATTCCAAATGATGCTCAACCAGCAGCAGCAACACCAACAGCAGTTGCTTATTACCCTCTTGAGTAAGAAAACAGATTAATATTTGAAAGTTTGTCCCCTTTTATTGTACTGTGAGAATTTTGGAGCCTTTGATGAGACACATTTTTCAAAAATTGTTACAGGTTTCATTCTCCATCTGAAAAAAAGCAGTTGCGCCATAAATTATATTTATTTACAGAATTTGTGAATTAACTCATTAAATATATTATATTTGAACGGTTGCTTAAAGCAGACTTTTAATTTTTACCCATAAAATCATCCAGATTTTTAAATCTGTAAATTCAAGTTGTAGTTATAGTATGTAACTGATGGATAGAATATCAGCAAAGAGAAAATTAGTTATTTCATTCAATAAAGATGCATTTTAGATATTTCATTGCCTAAAATGTCTGGTTATTGTTTTTCTTTAAAAAAACATTCTATATACAGATATCATTTCCAATTATTTACATTACTTACATACTTTATGTAACACCGGAGAAAGACAATCAGCAGCAGTCAAAATTTCACAGTACAAGAAATGACCAAAGTCATAGTCAAGGCATAAGTAAGTAATACCTGCTCTTTAAATTTACATTTCCTTTGCTCACTTTCTTTTAAAGTACACAAAGCAAAAGAAAAAAAATCCAACTTAAAATAAGTACTGAATAGGGCAACATTTTCTTTCTAGAGTGAATTCCTTAAACCTGTGCAATAAAAATTACTTGCTGTGTCCATGAGGCAAGACTAAAGTTACTCTATTTAACAAACTATTAGCTACTCACTCAACCAGAAAAATTAAAGTGCTACTACGACGAAAATCGCTCAAACTTGGATTCAGCTGAAACTTCCTAAAAATACTCTTTAAAGGTCCAATAATCACTGTATGAAGTGTTTTCTCGATATTCAGTACGAAAGTATGATATTTTTACGATTATTTTTTGGAGTCTGTGACGTCATACACTCAACATCAAACATTGCTACATATATTTCTTTGTATATAAATCCTTAATTTATTTTATTCCTATGAAGCCCAAAGGGTGGCTAATGTGCTTATTTCACATTACTTGTGACTATGATTTATATTTTGGGGTGTTTGGGTATTTCTTTCTCCCTTTACTACTGATATTTTGATCATAAACTACAAAGAAATGTATGGAGCGATGTTCGATGTTGAGTGTATGACGTCACAGATTCCAAAAAGTAATCGTAAAAATATCATACTGTCGTCCTGAATATCGAGAAAACACTTCATACAGTGATTATTGGACCTTTGAAGAGTATTCTTAGGAAGTTTCAGCTGAATCCAAGTTTGAGCGATTTTCGTCGTAGTAGCACTTTAAGTTATTGATATTTTTCTCTATTTACTTTGTGTTCCCCTTGCATTGCTTTACACTTCTGGTTGTACTTTTCTAGTTGAGTGATAGTGGCTAATAGTTTGCTTAATAGCTGTAATAATGATTAACTTTGAACTTATTTCATGGACATACTGTAAGCAGTCAAGTCAAGAAAAAAACAAACAATGGAATTAGAGTCAAGTATCTAGATATCACAGGTTTAGTGGCTTCTTTCCATGCGGTTTTTTTAATATAAATTTTAATATCACATTTTACGCAAAGTACTCATCCAGTGATGGTGGATCTACTTGAAAAAAGGTGGATGTGCTGTTTCCATAAAGGCATGTAAGGGCATTTCTCATTAATGCACAGACAACATATAATTTGCCAACTGAGCTCAAACCAATTTTCAGATTTTTCTTAAAGTCAATAAATTTGAATGATGTGGCAATATCCCCAAAAATCCATTCAACCGAGGATCTCACTGAACTCATAGATTTGTTGAAATCTTGCATTTGGTTTGTGAGAGGAGTACACCTAAATGGTGCTTGAAGGTGTGCACGTAAGGGATATGCTGGATCTCCATATATGCACATTGGATTTCCATTTTGAGCATATGCATATTGTTCCATGTTGATAAGCAAGTGTGAATCTCTGAGCATAGCTGCATCATGCTTTATGCCTTCTGAAACATAAAGAACAACTAAAATCTTTTAATCAATTCAAACATATCAAGCAATGAACTTTTGTTTTATTCTGAATCCTTTTTGTATAAGTGTGTGACAGAGTCAAAAGACACTATTTTGGACAGTAATTATTTAGTCATAAATCTATATTTTTAATTAGGAATGCCTCGTGTACACATAGGAATGTAATTCTTTAGTTAACTGTTTGCGTGGAAAATGCGTAAGCAAGAAATAATTTCCGTACGTAATTACATTACAGTGAGTCATGCCTAGGTTTGGCGCTTGTTTACGTAAGTTCGTGTTTGGGACATCCTGTTTGCGCCTAGGGCGTGCAACATTGCATAGGATGTGTAAGGTCTTAAGAATGCAGGTTTTTCCATAAAAATAGGCCCAAACTAAGCTTAAATCAGTGTAGTAAAAGTTCTTGAAGACGTTGCACATATCAAGACAAGGAATTCTCTACGATGTAAAGAGATATCCTGTAATCTCGTTCCCGTTTTTTTTTTTCATGTATTGTAAAGTTGTGTGAATTTTTCAATAAATTCTTTTGTCAAAACCACTTGCAATCTGATTCATAGCTGAGCGCCTTGCCGCCGGTTACATTTTTGGTGTCAGAAGTGGGATAGCAAGAAAGTTGACATTAGTAGTTACTGATTATTTACCAACGGGAACGAGACTGAAATCATGGCAGAAGAAGCTGTGGCTGCACTCACAGAGCAATTGGCTGCACTCAAGGCACAGCTGGATGGCATGCAGGCTGAAGGAGGACCCCCTGCCCAACCTGTTCCTGCACCAGTGGTAAAAGTGACAGTGCCAAGGGAGAAGAAGCTGAGAAAGTATGCTGGTGGCAGAGACGACAAAGTGCTTGAAGACTGGATAGCAGATGCACAGAGGTCTGTGGCTGCCCAGAAGTTAACTGGTCAAGAGGCGGTGGATTTCCTGTACCATAGCTTAGAAGGTGCGGCTCGAGATGAAGTTCGACTAAGGCCTGTGGATGACTGGACAGACCCGGATGGCTTCTTCAGGATTCTAAGAGACGTCTTCGGGGAGAAGCTCACCAAGACCCAGCTTCTCCAGAGGTTTTTCGCCAGAAAACAAGGTGACAGGGAGCCCATCCAGGACTTTGCCCATGCCCTGATGTCAATGGCGGAGCACATAACCAGAGTACACGTAGGAGCCCTGGAAAACAAGGACCAGAACCTCAGAGACACATTCGTTGAGAACTTGCGTGACAACCTGTTGCGCAGGGATCTCAAGCGCTATATCAGAGAACATCCCGAGAAGACCTTCAACGAGGTGAGGCAAGAGGCCTATTGTAGCTCGGAAGACACAAATAGAGGAGCACATCGCCATGCAGCGGCCAAGGAGGTGTTGGTGGAGAGCAACCAAGTAAATGCCATCCAAGAGCTTACAGCAGGACAGAAGGCCCTGGTGGAGAGGCTCATGCAGCAACAAAAATTGCTGGATGAGCAGCAGAAGCTGCTAACCCAACTTACCATGAAGTTCGCGAGCCCATCACCACCACGAGGTCCCCCACGTGGTCCGAGGAGATGTTACAACTGCCACGAGCTTGGACATCTTCGGCCGAACTGCCCAAAGCCCCTGAAAGACAAGGCACCAGCAGCACCACAGAAGGAGTCAAACTCCAGCTCTCCACGGCAGTGAGCCACGCCGTGGAGAGGAACTGTAGTGGCTCTAATTCTCTTTTTCAGAACGAAAAGTTTGTCGGGACAAGTCCCACAGTGGTGGCGAGGATTGGCGGAGTACCTGTGAAAAGCTTAGTGGATACGGGCTCCATGGTTACCCTCATCACCGAGTCGTTCTACAGGGAAAAGCTACAGCCAACCCTAGGAGACCTACACCCTGAAACAAGATTACTGCAGCTGCGAGGAGCTAACGGTTTGGACATCCCTTACATTGGATATATCGTCGCTACAGTAGAGATCGGAGGAGTGGTGGTCCCTGGGTGCGGCATCTTCATCACGAAGGACACAGCAGCCACTACAGTAATGCAGAGGAGGGTACCTGGCCTACTGGGAACCAACGTTCTTGGGCAGGTGCCCCAATACCAACAGATCCTGCAAGATGAAGAGAAGAAGAGTAAACGTAAAACTGGGTTTGTGAAAGTAGCCGGCTCAGACAAAGTCTGGGTCCCTGCTTTCACAGAATCTGATATCTTGGTCACAGGCCCATCATGGGGCACTGATGCTGTGATCGAACCCCTTGGTGTACCAGTAGAAGGAAACCTCACCGTGGCCAGTACTCTCGTGGATACTACCAAGACGTGTTACTATGTCAGAGTTGCCAACCAGACGGCAAAGGACATATGGCTAAAGCCGAGGACGCGGATTGGAATTGTGCGAGAGGGAGAGATGGTCAAGAGAGGAGAGCAGTTGGAGTTCCTACACGAGAATAACATGGTGACAGTGTGCTGTAACCTTAGTGCTGACCCTCAGATGCCACCCCAACGGGAAGCTGTGGGCAAAGTACGTTGGCAAAGGATACAGACACCCCCTCACGGGATTACCCTGGAACATTTCCCCGGGACGGAACTTCAGAGGGAGAAAGCTCTCCAGATGTTCGAAAGAAATGAAGAGGTGTTTGCTTCATGTAAGGAGGACCTTGGCTGTACAAAGACAACATATCATCGCATCTACACAGACGATGATGTGCCTGTCACAGAGCGTTACAGAAGGATTCCTCCAAACCAATACCAGGAGGTGCAACAGCATCTACAAGACTTGCTAGAAAAAGGAGTGATATGTTCAAGTGAGAGTAACTATGCCTCCCCAATAGTGCTTGTACGAAAGAAGTCTGGAGCCTTGAGGATGTGCGTCGACTACCGGAAGCAGATTGGAGTACTGTGGACAGAAGAGTGCCACAAGAGCTTCAACAAGTTAAAGAATCTACTAACCTCAGCACCAGTGCTGGCCTACCCGGACTACACCAAGCCCTTCATCCTAGAGACGGATGCGTCCAACGAAGGATTGCGAGCCGTGCTGTCCCAAGAACAGGACGGAAGAGTCAAAGTGATCGCTTATGCCAGCCGAGGCCTGAGAGGTGGAGAGCGAAACATGGAGAACTACTCATCAAGGAAGCTGGAACTACTAGCCTTGAAGTGGGCTGTATGTGAGAAGTTCAGGGAGTACCTGCTGGGATCGAAGTTTGTCGTCTACACAGACAACAACCCGCTGACATACCTACAGTCAAAGAGTAAGCTGAAAGCTGTGGAGCAGAGGTGGGCTGCAGAGTTAGCAAACTTCAACTTCACCATCAAGTACCGCCCTGGACGTCACAACCAGAATGCAGATGCTCTAAGTCGCATCAACCGAGATGAAGAACCAACCACAGTTGAAGTAAGAAGTACACTAGCCTATTCTACCAATACTACAGACCTACCAGAAGAGGTACGTCAACATTTGATGGTATCAGCAGCGTTCATAAGCAACACAGAGACAAGTGCGCTGGAGGAGCAAGCAACCTCATTCCCAACCACACCTCTCACAGAGATCCAACGACTACAGCAGGAGGACCCATGTATCAGTCGTCTCCTCCACTACCGAAACCTTGGACGTCGGCCAAGTAAAAGGCAAAGCCAACAAGAGACAAGGGATACAAGGAAGTTGCTTAGTCACTGGAACAGGATTGAGGAAAGCCATGGAGTTCTCTACCGCCGTACAGGAGTCGGACAGGGAAGTGAGCTTCGGTTACTGCTACTCCCCACATCAATGAAATCACAAGTACTGAAGGGTGCGCACGATCAATGTGGACATCAAGGACAAGACAGGACAGAACAGCTCTTGAGGAAAAGATGTTGGTGGCCCGGTATGCAAGGAGATGTGAAGCAATGGATCTCAAATTGTGAAAGATGTGTCATTGCCAAAGGATCCTACCTTCCAGTCAAGACGCCGATGGGCAGCCTACTAGCTACTAGGCCATTGGAAGTGCTAGCGATGGATTTTACCTTGCTTGAGCCTGCAACAGATGGAAGAGAAAATGTCCTCGTGTTAACAGATGTGTTCACAAAGTTTACAATTGCTGTACCTACCCGTGATCAGAAAGCTACAACCGTAGTCAAGACCCTGATTAAAGAATGGTTCCTTGTGTATGGAATCCCCCAAAGAATACACTCTGACCAAGGCAAGTCATTTGAGGCAGAACTAGTCAAGGAGTTGTGTGCAGTGTATGGAATTAAGAAGTCAAGGACAACCCCCTATCATCCTCAAGGAAATGGGCAGTGCGAAAGATTCAACCGTACACTACATGAGCTTCTAAGAACTCTACCAGCAGAAAAGAAAAGAAGGTGGCCTGAACACCTGAAAGAGTTATGTTACGCCTATAATGCTACGCCACATGCAACGACTAGATACTCACCCTTCTACCTGATGTTTGGTAGAGATGCAACGCTACCTTTGGACATTCTACTTCCTGATGATGACAGACAAGTGACAGTAGACAACCAGCAATGGATTACCAAGCACCAGACTCGTCTACGAGAAGCTTATACCACTGTGACACAAAACTTGAAGGAAGCTGCTACCATCAGAAAGAAGATCCATGACCAGAAGGGCAGAGCACTGGCCGAACCACTACAAGTTGGAGAGCGAGTACTCCTTCGCAACCGTAAAGTCAGAGGAAGAAACAAGATTCAAGATAAATGGGCCAGCCAAGTGTACAAAATCGTCGAACGAAGAGACAACAATACATACGTCGTTGAAAGAGCTGATGGACATGGAGGAGATAAAGTTGTTAGTCAAGGAGAAATGCAAGTGTGTCCAAGACCAATGCTGGAGATACGAGGACGACACAGGCAAGCTGACAGGTCTAGACAAACATGTACTGCATCGCCAGAATCATCAGATGAAGAAGATGACATTGGAGGAATGACAATCGCCTTTCAACCAATGACAGAACCAGCTGAACCTGATGATAATGATGATAGTGACGATGCGTCTGAGGAAGAACTGGCTGCACCTGTACTCCGACGTTCCACAAGGACAACGGCAGGCCAACACAGCAACCTCTATAATCTTCCAAGATCCGCACTTCAGCACTGACGAGTCCACCTGCGTATCATTGTTCCTGAATTTGTTCGAGGACGAAGCAAACAAAAAGGAGGGGCAAGTGTGACAGAGTCAAAAGACACTATTTTGGACAGTAATTATTTAGTCATAAATCTATATTTTTAATTAGGAATGCCTCGTGTACACATAGGAATGTAATTCTTTAGTTAACTGTTTGCGTGGAAAATGCGTAAGCAAGAAATAATTTCCGTACGTAATTACATTACAGTGAGTCATGCCTAGGTTTGGCGCTTGTTTACGTAAGTTCGTGTTTGGGACATCCTGTTTGCGCCTAGGGCGTGCAACATTGCATAGGATGTGTAAGGTCTTAAGAATGCAGGTTTTTCCATAAAAATAGGCCCAAACTAAGCTTAAATCAGTGTAGTAAAAGTTCTTGAAGACGTTGCACATATCAAGACAAGGAATTCTCTACGATGTAAAGAGATATCCTGCAATCTCGTTCCCGTTTTTTTTTCGTGTATTGTAAAGTTGTGTGAATTTTTCAATAAATTCTTTTGTCAAAACCACTTGCAATCTGATTCATAGCTGAGCGCCTTGCCGCCGGTTACAAGTGGTAATGACAAAAATTATTTTGTATGAGTTGTTTTTATTTATAAACAAATAATAGGAAAGTGTTTTATGATAAAACATAAAATTTCCCTATAAAAGGGTTTGAAAACCTGTATATGCATTGGGATACCCCTGAAAAAGTCTGACGAGAAATTATTTTTTTATTAGGAAGTTTTGAAAAGTAAAAGTTTGTTTACTTTCAAAAAACTAGCTATAAAACAATTCTTACCTACAGGCCCATACAGGTTGGCAATGAGACCATTTGGTAGAGTCACGGACTGAAACTTTAGGG
Source organism: Actinia tenebrosa (assembly GCF_029948245.1). Classification (NCBI taxonomy): domain Eukaryota; kingdom Metazoa; phylum Cnidaria; class Anthozoa; order Actiniaria; family Actiniidae; genus Actinia; species Actinia tenebrosa. The sequence continues at coordinate 1,190,818 of NW_028292585.1, forward strand.
CGTGTACCCGTTGATGTCCATTATAAACGATCCTTTGTGCTTCTCCTGGACGACAAATGGGCCTTACAGTCCCATCAACAAAGCCAAAGCAATTGTTTAGCGCTGCACCTTTCTGAGTTACGGCAGCTGCATACGTTTCTAAAAGTGCAGGGTTGAGGATATTGAAATTCCATTCGGTTATTTTATCGCTGTGATGATCATAAATCCAGTCGATTACATGATTGCAAATCATGCTTATTTCTGGCACTGCTCGTCCGAACCTGTGGATCATATCACTATACCGACAAGGGTATGCCAAACGCTTAAGGACCATGCAAAGTCCCTCCGTTCCTTCTGCCAGTGATCTTTGTTTGCAAGAAAAAGCATCTGGCAATCCCAAGACAACCTTTAAACGAGGAACATCACTTTTCCGAACTCGAAATTCGCGTAAACATTCTGCTTCGTCGATGTTTTCAAGGTCGAAGCGGCTGTAATTGCCGTGGGGAAATGGTAAATTTTTGGAGGTATTTGCTTCGTAGAGAATCAAAAATTCTTCTTCACTAATCCATCCATTTTGGAGACTTAAAAGAAGCATTTCTCTGGTTTTTTTGAATGAACACATTATGACAAAAATCGTAAACAATTTGTTTCAATTACAGTAAATGCTTTTCACGTCCGGGACTCAAGGTGCTTAAGGTTTTTGGCGCCAAAAGGACGCTACCGCGCGCGCCGTTCTCGTCCCAGGAATTCTCGGTCAAAATTCAACGTCCTGGACGTCCTAGATGCTTAAGGTCCCTATTATCTATTAAGTATCACAGCCTGTAAAAGCATGAAATACTGGCAGTGCTTTTGATGTGTGTGGCCCTAAGCTGCTTGCAATTTCGTGTGCTGGAATATATCTCAGATGCTGCCCAGTGCCAAATGCCACCCACAATTGCTCAAGATGGGGAACTTGATGGACAACAGCGACTGCTAAAACTAGGACATCAGTGTCAACGGTTCGTAGAAGGATGTTCTTAAAGCCTTGGTTGACTGAATCTGAGACATGAATAAACATTCTTGTGTCCGCTTCTTCATGCGAACAGGGAGCTAGCATTGATGTGTCACGTGGGATATTACATAGTACTTCTTCGCCATGTGTAGTGATGACTTGTTTACCAGGTTCCACATCCACAGAACTCACACATTCAGCTAAGAACTTGAAAAGTTCGCGCTTATTGGCCGGCATCGACTCGCAAAAAATCTTTCCAGTTACGTGGAAGTTGGATGTTTCCTGTGACCCGCCGTCGAACACCAGCACCCTGATGACATCTTGTTGTGGCTTTCAAACTGTTATCAATATAATCATCCCAGACAATATCCACACATCTTGCATGACGAAGCTGTGACTTTACATAAGGCAAGAAGGATTGGTCAGCATAGTTGATGAATGTTTTTTCTACAGCTCCAGGCTGTACCATATTGACAACGGCAGCTCTATCAATAACGATGACATTGATGTTACCGAGCAATTCCTCTTTTGGTGTGGTGTACGTCTTCAAGCATTCAGCAAGCTCTGATTTCTTCCCAGGGAGGCGTAGCCTCATGTAAGACAGGGAGGGGGGGGGGGGCACGCTTGATTCTTGTGTTGAAAGAAATCACCGAGGTCACCTTCTCTTGTTTGTCAAGATAGAAACAGCCTGGAAAAGAGAGAGCAGTCGCTCTTTAAAGATGAAATTTGCTGTGATGCCTTGGATCTCTTGGGTGTAGGCTCGTTAAAAAATCATAGCTTGTTTCTTTTAATAGGTTCATAAATTGAAGTGGTTCTTTTTTCCATACGCTCAGATATGAAGGTTTTGAACTGCTGTATTCCAAACGACTCTATTTGGTGCATCCTTGTAACTGCTGCTGGTCCAGCAATATCTTTAGTGTTAAGAACAAGCAGATCTTCGCTCTCTTTCATGAATGGGTTCCCATTTCTTCTATCGTGGCGACAAGTGCCTTTACATCGCGAGTAAATGAAACTTGGAAGCTTGCTTTTACTTCATGGTGCTTGATAGGTGGCTGTTTGTCGGCTTCGTCATCGGCTTCAAACTCGTTCACTAGCCTTGCTATTTCTGGGCCTGATACCATCCACCGACGAAGAGCACTGGGGTCTTCTGTTAGGCCCACAGCACCACCATCCCTTTGACCATGGCGTTGTTTTGCTCATGGGCTTGATCAATCGCGATAGCTGAGAAACATCTTGGCGACTTGTGGATGGTGAAGAAACCGCTGTTAAACTGAGTGACGACATCTGGAGAGGTTTCCTTGAGCATGCGCATATCTCGGAAATGAACAGAGAGCCAGCGTGCGTAGTTGGTGTGGTTCAGTGCAAAAAACCAAGGTAGAATCATTGAAAGGAAGTCGATGTAAAGACTGAAGTTGCCTTGGCGGATTGATCTTACGAACACCAACAGCAACAATTCAAGCTGCATAGCTGTGTATCAGAATTGAAAGTGTGGTATTGCTGAAATCTGCCTCTGGCACCAGTCATCAAACGTGAGGACACTTTCTCCATCATTTTCTTGATACCTGATGTATGCCTTTTGTAGTAGGGTGTAAAGACTACTTGCAGTAACTTGGTGGACCCTTCTTGTTCTTGTAACGCTACTTGCTTTGATAAAGGACTCTCCAGCCAAAAACAAAATGGCGGTCCATGATACCCATTGCATTATGGGTATTTTTACCAGTCCCTCCAAGACGAAAACTTTCAAGAACCCTAAAAGTCGTTTCATGGCTAAAAATTCCTTATAGAGCATTATTTGATATTTTTATTAGGTATAAAAGGTACAGAATGTACATCGAATGCTTTGATTAAAAGCACTAATGTTTCACTTCCGGTCTATGTTGCATCCACTTCCGATTAAATAAATAGAGGCCAAGAAAGTGTGCAGATTTTCCCCTTCTTGCCCTAAAAGTTCGTAGGTCATATTAAACTTTCACTGATGAATAGCTACAAATACAAATTGAGCGAAATAAAATCAATTCGAGTGTGAATTTTATGACTTTTGAGTCTTGATATTTCACTTCCGGTTCAAAATGGCGTCATTTTGCAACATTCCCAATATCTTACGTCAGCACCATATTTTAGATTGGCACTATATCACATATTGATTAGCATGCTAAAAGCTATATTTCCTGAAAATTTGGTGCTTTTAAGCCAAAAGTGAACAATTCGGCCTAAATTTTGCACATATCCGCCCCACTCATAATGTGAAACTCGAAGGACAAATACGTGGCGTGGAGTTTAGAATGAATCAGCGACAATCAAGAATGTAAAACTTGAACGACAAATATTAAACACGTATGTTGAACCCTTGATGAAGCATATGAAATACGAGATGGTAACGAAAAAACTTACTCGAATGCAAAATTCATGCGATGAACTTCAAATACATACCATCAATTTTGGCGGGGATTGAGCGCCATATATTCCCGCCCTTGCAGCGATCGATGGAGAGTTATTATATCTATTTTTGTTCTATCTTGTTTTGTTTTTGAATATTCCAGCGTTTCTCGCAAGAAGGAGTGTAAGAACTTTTAAGTTTCTTGTAGTTTTGGTAGATAAGACTGAAGGGAAAGGTCAACTGCAGAATGATTATTGGCACATGCACTTCAGCTAAAAAACAGAATTATTAGAGACTTGTCAGAAATTAGCAGGGGGGAGGGGTGGGAATTTTGAATTTGGGGTTGGAAATGGGGTGACCCGTCCGAGCAAGGGCACTAGGACACCGAATGTGGTTGGATTTCTATAGGTTTTTTTCCCCTTTCGATTATTTGAATTAAATTGACGTTATACTTGTTTACTTATCTTGTGTCCGTGTTCCTTCGTTCGCTGTTGTAATGCAGACGTTTTCATTCCAAAGGTCAAACGGTTTGAATAGCCTTTGAGCGTTACTTCTTTAACGGCCGTTCCGTACTTGACTCTGTTTGTACTTTACCAACAACAACGCGACCGCGCGAGGGCTCTATATGGAACTTAAGGTGGATTTGATTAACCATATTAACTCTGGACGGTTGAATATTACTGACGTAAGGAGCATCGCGCGGTCGCGTTGTCGTTGGTATAGTACAAACGTAACAGAGTCAAGTACGAAATAGTCTTCCCCACAGCCGCTTTCAGTGTCGTCACGCAACGCTTTTTGCGTGACGACACTGAAAGCGGCTGTGGGGGAGACTAAGTACGGAACGGCCGTTAAAGAAGTAACGCTCATAGGCTATTCAAACCGTTTGACCTTTGGAATGAAAACGTCTGCATTACAACAGCGAACGAAGGAACACGGACACAAGATAAGTAAACAAGTATAACGTTAATTTAATTCAAATAACCGAAAGGGAAAAAAAAACCTATAAAAATCCAACCACATCCGGTGTCCTAGTGCCCTTGGTCCAAGCAATGGGAATGAAATTTCCTTACCCTCACCTTGGGCCTAGCATAAAATACCATGGCCCTCCCCTCTTGTTTAAATGATCATAATATATATATTTAGGCACTGCCTAAAAGCGGAGCTCCCAATACGGAAGTCACAGGGAGAACAATTTGAATGAAACTGAAAGGTAAAAATAAGATCGGAGAAAAAATCTTCAATTATTTTTTATTCGAGTTGAAGATAATTTCTCCCATGATAAAAACCATGCAGTGAAATCGAATCGAAATGCACTACATTGTTTTTTTGTTGTTTTTTTGCGCGAGTATACTCTCCCACTTAAAGAACTTTGTACACAACTCACCACCACCCCCAGGGGCTAGTTTTGTTCTTGGAAGATTCTTCGACAAAGTTTTCCAAGGCCGACAGTCTTAGGCTTTGAATCTCTTTTACTTAAAAAAACGAAAGATAACTACAGATAATACAATACAATATCAAGTTTAGGGAAATTGACCTCGAATGTCTTTCATTGAAATCGAAAATCTGGAGATTTAGGACAAATCAAGACTAAAAAACAGACTTGAAAACTGGTTAAGGTGAGCAGAAAATAAGCTTGCTTACTTACGTCTTTTACAGAACGAGACGAAGTTTACATTCAGTTAAACTTGACAAGAACAACTGAGACAAAATAGAAAATAATGCAAAATACAAAATGACCAATTTCTTTGTCAGTAAATTGGCATTTGTAAATTTTTTTGGAATATTTTTTAGCTTTTTAAAGTGAAAGTCTAGGGTATACAATAACATCTCTCAACAACACAAATTTAAACTCATTTTTATAATCATACTTGCTCGAACAGCTTAATAAACAGTTGAATATTTGGTGTAAATTTATATTTTATTCAATAATTAAATGAATTATCTGTAGAAAGATATAAAATTATTGAATGAAAGTCTTCTTTGTTTTGTCGATGGGACCCCGCGATAGGAGGCGAACAAAGCTGCATTTTTCTTGAACGAAAAACATACGATAGTTGGTTAAAAACAACCGAATTGTTGAAGATTTACAAAGCTAAATAAAGGACGAATATTTGTTGTCGTAATATGCTCTCCGTGTTATATTTCCTCCAGCATTAAAATAAATTAAGCTTATCTATAGAAATATAAAAAGTTTTGAGAGAAAGTCTTTGATTTGTCCGATTCGTCGAGAAAAATGCTTGTCAAAAAAAAAAAAAAAACAACAACCAAATGACGATTGTTTGCCAAAAAACACACACCTGAATTCTTGAAGAACACTTCTTTATCCATCTTTGACTACATAAAAGTTTTTTTTAAATATTGTTTTTGGTCTATAACTTGTCCTAATAAAGCGATTCTTTCTATGCACTTGAGAGCCGCATTTGTGAGTAGTTTTGCTTTGACATCAAGCGGGATTCCTGTGTTGTGTACACGGACGGACGGAAGTGACGTCAGCCAAGCCATGAAAAATCAACTCGATGGTTTATCATTTTTTCTTAAGTATGGTGGCCCGCGCGGGAGCTCCCGCTATTAATTCTGATGACATAAATGATGATGATGATGCTCATAGCAGTGCTGATGGTGATGCTGATGCTGATGCTGAAAATAGTGATTATGAGGAAAGCTCAAAACTCTATTAAAGCAAAAACAAATATATTCATAATCTAAGACATTTTTAGGACATTTGATACAGGTTAATCTATTTTAAATAGTACTTCACAGTTTATACATCTGATATGCTTTGTTGTTGTTGTGGTTATTTGAACCGAATATAGCCCTAATTTTTCTTATCTGTTTATACTGTGCACCAACAACTGTATGAGCTCAAGCATAAATTTGAACGACCCTCCCCTTTAAGCAGCCCATTTTTTCTTGATCCTCCTTTTTTTGGGGTCTTAAAAAGTTATGACCCTCCCCATGTTTCCATCCCCCTCCCCCCTGCTAATTTCTGACAAGTCCCTAAATGCAATTCGAAATACTTGACAAGTATTTTTCAAAAGGATATTCAACAAGTTCCTTAGGCCTAGGGCGAACGTCGAACTTTCCATGCACCGAACTTAATTACATCAAAGAATGTCGCCTCATTATCACCTGATATCCATTGTTTTTAATGAGTTCGGTGCATGGAAAGTTTGACGTTTGCCCTAGGCCTAACTTTCAAGGGATCTTATTCATAGATTGCGTGTCATTTTAAAATCGCTGAATAACTGTATGGATGTTATAAATGCCGACGAACAGGTCCTTTGACTATTATACATTTTTTGGCAATTAAGAAAAAATTTCATTCAAATATATTGATTTATTTTTTCTTTTGCAGATTCAGATAGCCAAAATGAAACCGTCTCTTCCCGCTTCAAGCAAAACCTTTAATCGTCGCATATTGTTTATTCTTTTCTGCGCATGCATTATCTTGGTAACGTTGTTCACCTCTCTCCTGCTCGATTCAATTAGCTTTGGAACTCCCCCCTGCCCACCACGTTACACAGACCTGCTACCGTTCAAAAGAGACTTAAGCATGAAGCTGAGTGAAATACACCGAGACTTGAAGAATTCTCTCGATCAAAATGTCAAACCTCCAGAACATACGCTTTTAAAGCTGGAAGGTATATTGGAAGAACTCGACCGAAACTTCAAATACAGCAGAATTATTGAAGTAGAGAAGGAAACCTATCCTATCGACCTTAACGACACCCTTGATGTGTGTCCAGAGCAATATCTCGGCGAGAAGAAGGGATATCCTTTCTTTCAGTTCGGCTGGGTCACACAAAACTGTTCCAACGTCAAGCCATTGCCGCAAGTCCTGACCATCTTACTTAACACTGTGGACTATCCTGAACCGTACGAGGACAAAATCGGGCTGGTTCTAGATGGGATAAACAAGACATACCCAGGCGTCCAGGTGTACATAGCACCAAAAAACACAAAAATTAAAGACATGGCCGAGCAGTTTCCAAACGTGACTGCTATTACTGTCGAAGAAAGGAGCACAATGGGGAAGATTTGGAATAAATTGGTTGCCAAGGTTACCACGCCTTACACCCTTGTCGCGCGCGATGTGGTTCATTTCGCGTGGTGGGTCCGTGTGAGGAGACAAATTCGTATGATAAGTGAAATGGACTACGTTGGGGTGGTTGGAGGGTCGTTTCGCAACTGGACTGGGCACTGGAAGGTTGGATGTCGCCAGATAAAAAAGAAAAACTACGTTCTAGAATATACGGAAGGATACCACTATTCTTCTCGATCCTGTATGTTCTGCGATGATTTGGAGGGCCCATTTGTGGCCAAAACAAAAATCCTGAAATCCGATGAATTTGGAGAAAAACTACCCAAAGAGGTTGTGTTTGAGGATTTCTTTTTAAGGGTGCTCGACACGGGATATCAGACTATGAACTGTCCCGATGCTATGTATATCACCAATGAACGAATAGCTGAAACAAAGCGGAGGAACAGAGAAGTATGGCGATTCTTTTCCGCAAAATGGAAATTCATTAGAATTCTTCTCCCAGGAGGTATAAAACATGCTTTTTCTTGCCAAGAAATTTCCTACAAGTGTCGAACTAAAGTGACTAAGTATGCTCTTATGCCATATTGTTGTCTTGAACAGTATGGGAGAGCTATGAACTTCTTTCAGAACTTCTGTGCGGAGCATAACATTTTGTACGAGCTCGACGCAGGCTCAGTGCTAGGTGCTGTGAAGATGAGTGGTTACATCCCTTGGGATTTAGATGGCGATATGTCACTGTTATCCCAAAATATGACCAATCTTAGAAAGTTCCAGGATTACTTTCGACAAAAGGGGTTCAACTTGAATGGGTATTCAGCACCAAAGTGGGACGCAAACGGACAGATATTAAAACGTCGCAAAGGGTATTTAGTGTTCCACAGTCCAGACATTTATACTGAAATAAATGGATGGCCAACAATGTCTGGGTATTTGTTCCTTCCCCCTGAGCTTCGAGATCCTGTCTACTTCACCAAGGTCCTAATCAACGGCTACTGGATTAACTCTATGTTCTCCCCAGGCCTCTATGCCCGCAATCGGTACGGATTGGATGTGTTGAAACACTCACAAAGCTGGCTTCAAGTTGGGGGTATGGGGTCTAGTTGGAGTCGTTACAAGCCGGGTCGTTTTCTTACGTGTAAATACCCCAAGTTCCATGCATGTTTGAATAAATTCCCTGCTGATGGAAATATAGCATTCCAAGTTCCTTAACAACATCTGGTTTAGCAGTCTGTTTTGATGTTTCTATGGCAACGTCCAGAAGTATGAGTCTGCCTTTCATCGTCTCGTAAACGTTACTCATGATGGCCTAAACACACCCAAAGTTTATCTGGGTTACAGAAACGCGAAACATTATCTAGATAGAGTAGTAGGTAGAGTGACCCCAGTGCTGGCGACGTCTTTTTCCGCCTCGCTCAATGGTCATCCAAAACAAAGGAGTTAGCCCGTACAGTAGCGTCACTTTAACCTTCATTTATAAGGGCCATAGAGTAGATTTCCTGAGTGATAAACTGATTGCGGCACGCCGCTCGATCACGGTACAGAATTGTTAACATCCGTATAATCAATGCACTCGATCCATTCCATTCCAAATCCTATAGTGAGGTATTGAGGTATTGATCTATTACTCTTCAGTAAAGAATTTATATGGACTGCTATGAGTGAGTATTTAATTGACTTGCGTTTTTTGTAGAATGTTATATATTTAAAAGGGCATCTGCTCTATTAAAAAAATGCATCGTTGGGTCCGAAGGTTTAACTTTGTAACGGGCTTTTTCATAGGACAAAATGTTTGTCAAGTTTGATTATTGTAGATCATCATAGAAAACAGATTATCAAGCACGAAACTTAAGTAGGAATCAATTAATCAATTAAGAAAAGTAGGTCTATTTGCTCTGAGTGTTATTTCTAGGATTACATGAATAGGCTCGACATTTTGGTTCCACATGTCGCAGGGGAGAACGGAGACGCGTGTCAGAGTTAAACAGTATCAATTGATCGGTGAGCAAGAAACGTGTTCTCGGAACCAAAATGTCAATCCTAATGGTTTGCTTGAGATTAAGGTTAGACCAATAGTTAGACGAGTGAAGAAGACAACCGAGCGAATAAAAGACCAGAAGAAAAAAAAAAGCCTACGTGTGTGTACGGTGGGACGAGCTAGTCCGCCCCATCCCAGTCATCGGGAAAAACACCCCACGTCACAGCTTGCCCTATCGTTTGGTATTTTGTTTTTGAGCAGTTCCTTTTCCACAGCAAATTTGCCTTTAGGAATTTTAGCAGTATAATTTAAAATCAAACGCCCTTTGGCGAACTCGTGGATACTTGTTGCACTTTTCGAAGATTGGTTTTCCTGTGCCCTCCTTATGCTTGTTCACATTCTCAAAGACTCTAAATATTTCGTTCGATTAAAAATTTTAAATACTCAATTTATCTAGTAAGATGAGTAATCGTCCTTTTAATTTTTTCATTTTAACACCTAGTTCTTCGCTATTTTGTTGAATTCTGAAGCGAATTCTGTGATGAATTAATTGTCTGAACTTCAATTAATACGAAAGACGACTACGACTTCGATGGAGTCAACTGAGTACAAACCAGAGTATAATTGGAAGAAGATCTATTTGAAAACGCTTTCTCTGTTTTCAATTTCAAAGGCGGGCTGTGTGTTTTATTCCAGGAATCATTCGACACTGGTGAAAAACGCACTGCGCACGCTCGGAGATGGCGTAGCGTAACTAAAGGCAACTTATATTTTTTGATGCCGGTGTTTTGATTATTTTTTATAAAATAATTGGGATACTACGCGCGCTATGATTGGTCGAAAACCATGTTTGATGAGAGTATCAAAACACGCTGTCGTCATTTTTAATCTATCGCACGCACTCATTGGTCAGTTTGAATAAGACGGCACGTAGGGAGAATTTACTTAGACTTTGCTTTTTTTCGATCTTTTCGCGCGTTTGTTATTTTATAAAACAAAATCAAAAACAGTTTTCTGTGTTTGATACTCTGATCAAAACACTTGGGATGTTAGGAGAACACTCGAGAAGCTGGAAACCACTCCGCTACGCGTCGTGGTTTCCTACGCTCCTCTCGTGTTCTCCCAACATCCCGCGTGTTTTGATCAGAGTATCAAACACGGAAAACTGTTTTTGATCTGTTAAACAAAATCGCAAAACTTAAGAAAAATACTGAAAACTTAAGGTTGTCCTTTTCGCAATAGCAAGATAATTTCGATTGTGATACACTACTGATTTATACAAAAAAACTTTTGTTTATACAAAGCAAAAATAATCATTTAAAAATGCCGCCACTCGCGGCCCGACGACATCCAGCATGGCTAATTTGCATTTTGGCATTGTCTCAATTTGTCAACAATGTAGGCTCGGTTGTTGATAAAAAATGCGTTTTTTCGACGCAAACTAGAAGAAAGCAATGCTATGGTCATGTCAGTCCTTGTAACATCAATCTTGCTCGTGCTGCTGGTGTAAGTGAAGGAGAAAACATGTATTTTTCATAAAAACAAAGTTATGAAAAGCGATCGACGGTGCTCCTGTCCTTCGACGTGGGGACACAGCAAAACACTCCACAAACATCCAATTCCAACACGAATGTTTAGAATTTTGGACACAGCTGGTGAAAAGAAAAATGAATATAAACCTGGCACAAGATGGTGCCACAAATGTCAACAGAATGCGGACGCAAAGTTAACGGCGAAAGATGAAACGCCGACTGCGAAGACATTGAGAAAAAGGGTAAGCTTACGAAACAATTTTAAACCATCGACAGTCAAAATATGAACAATAAACAATGGTAAAAAATTTCATTGATAGGTTTCCGACCAAATCATCGATAACAACTATGTCAAAACACGAAGGAGACTACAATATGACAATAATATAAACCATCAGGTAAATAAAAATAAATAAAAACGAGTTCTAAAATGCATGGATGATTCAGTTTAAAATTGAAATTCATTTTTTTCCTGTAAAATGAAAACATGTATCAAGAAAAAAAAACACCCTCTCCACCAGAAATCAAAACGAAAAAGGTAGTAGTTTTTATGTGGATAAACTGAAATCTTAGTTAGTGATTAACAATTATCATATTATTATTATTATTTAAGTGCATGCACTAAAACCGTGAACATTAAATAGTACTAATTAGTACTAATTTCATGCAGAATCCTTTATTTTCTATTGTTTAATTATCACTATTTAGTGCTAAAAATTAGTATTTGTTTCACGGATTTAGTGTGAGCACTCTAATAAAATAAAGCAAAAAATAATTTTAAAAATTAGTGGTTTTTAAAAACCCGTGAAACAACGAATACTATTTACTATAGCAGGTATTGAACAATAGAAAACAAAAGTCTTCAAGCGGAATAGCACTAAATAAATGAGTACGAATTTCACAGGTTTATGAAAACCACTCTAATATTAATAAATAAATAAAAAATTAACATATAATTAAATATATGAATTATGTAAGTAAATAAATAAATTAGAACAAGTCTCTAACAACAACAACTTTATTGTATCATTTTTCTCCTTTTTACAATAAAGTGCAAACAATATATATGTGAAATATTATTAATGCTAAGTTATACTGTTTTATGCTAAATCTTTTGTTCAGGTAATACTATTCTGTACAATTTAGTAATAGTGTTTCAACGATATATTGTTTCCACTGTGTTTCTTTTATTTTACAGTTTCAAAAAACTTGTTACAGCTTGCTGGGGATAAACCATATATCCCTATACTTTATACATTTACATATAGCATTTTTTTTTTTTTACCGTGTTTTTCTTCTTCTTCTTTATTATTATTATGGTCTTGGGGTCGAGACAAAGATTCATATACACCTGCAGTGGGAGTACCGTCTCCACTCAGATTATCTGTCTAACAGAATTTATAATTATTATAAGAATGGTCAGGTACTCGTTGAATCTGGTGTTTGGAAAGAAACTGGAAAACTGGAAAAGTCTGAGACAATTGTGACCAAGTGGATGTTGAACGGCAAAGATGATGAAACTCATTGCAGGTCTTTTCCAAGATAGGTCGTAGGAAAATAAGTGAAACTAAAACTAAAACTTGGACTAAACAAAAACACAACTAAACAGCACAAAATCTGGAGCAGAACTGATTTATTTTTCAAATTACGAATACTGTTGCGTGATCACTTACATCATCATTCCAAATATGGCTAGTACAAACGTAACGCAACAAACTCGAATAAATCTTCAACCAGTATGTTATCAACCAGTTTTCAACTTGGTTACACACCTCCCAACAAATTGTGTTGTCGTCCACGGCAACAAACATAAATGCAAAACTTTTACAAATACAAGGCTTTCAATAGATAATACCAAAACTACAAAGTTCAGAGAAATGTCCAGAAAAACACAATTGTCTGTAAGTTAAATCTATGTTCCTCTGGCTTCCCGCGAAGACCTGACAACCAATTCCAGTTTATCATCTTCGCTCTCTTTAGCCTCCACTTGAACTTCCCGATAAAACTTAAGACTGTGCTCTGTGTAACGTTCTATCATGCTCTCCGTACTTCCATTTCTATCTTGTGCGAGAGTCCCAGCTCATGTCAGTGTGTAAGTGTTCATTATTTTCCCTCGTACTTTATCTCCCAAACACGCGACTTGTACATTGGGTACAACTATGTCAAACGCGTAAGTGTTTGTTCAGTACTTCATCTCACGAACACATGACTTGTACATTTGGTACAACTATGGTTTCACTGTCTTCTACTTCCCGCTTAAATTTGCTCTTGAAGTGTTCATGTATTATCACTTTACTTTTTCATTCAGAATCTACTTATCAGTCATCGTCTGTGAATCGTTATTCAGTTCAACAGTTGAAACAAAACAGCAAAAATCGTCATCCAACGAAATGGCGCGCGTGTTTCAAAAGCTCGGCGTAACGTAAATTTAGCTCCATCTTTTTCCTTCTCTTTCTACTTCTTCTTCTAACAATCCTCTCCTCCGTGGTCCTCTTTTAAGGTCGACACTCGACCAACTGTGTCGAACTGAGTTCTACTGGTGCTTTTTCTTGTTTTTAAACTTCTCTTTGGAGTCTGTTTAAAATCATGATCTTCATCTTCTCTGTTTCCTGGCGATCTATCCTGCTCGCGACGCCAAATGTGACCAAGTTGATGTTGAACGGCAAAGATGATGAAACTCATTGCAGGTCTTTTCCAAGATAGGTCGCAGGAAAATAAGTGAAACTAAAACTAAAACTTGGACTAAACAAAAACACAACTAAACAGCACAAAATCTGGAGCAGAACTGATTTATTTTAATTACGAATACTGTTGCGTGATCACTACATCGTCATTCCAAATATGGCTAGTACAAACGTAACGCAACAAACTCGAATAAATCTTCAACCAGTATGTTATCAACCAGTTTTCAACTTGGTTATACACAATGAAAGGTGATGATGGTATTTCAATTCTGTTATGCAGCATACATAAATAAATTTCATCATAGGTTTTAGGTGCAAATAATCTCCAGAGCAATAAACATTAAAGCAATAGATTTAGCATGAAATAACATGTTGAGGGCATTTAATCCATGAAATAGAAATTGCTTGTAAAAGTGTTATTATAACAGTCAAACGGACTCAAAAGAAAACAATGGAACAGAGTGTTAGTGTAATATCTATTATACAGGTTTAATGACCTCACTATATAATGTAGTAACTCTAGTACTATACTCTAAGTACATTACAACTATTTTTAACATGCAACCACATCTTTGCCCTTGACACAAACACTCACATAAAGCTGCATGTTTATATCTAAAGAAAACATTTATATTACAGGAAGTATTAGTGGGAGCACTATATATTAATTTTACAAATTAATGTTCACACACAAACAAAATTTATGTTTTCAGGCATGACGTTTGAAAACCTTGTGGCTAAATTCCAGTGTGCCTTGTACAACCACTATCAGACCATGGGACCAGACCTGTACAATCCTAAACTTATGAGGGCATTTGCTGAAAAGACTTCTCCTGGTCTTTATGATATGCTTCTTCACTCCATATCTAGAGATGACAATAGAATACAGAATACTGGTACCAGGAAAGAGATACTAGAACAAAGGACTGTTGTTTTACTGCATACCCTTGCATACTTTAGGTGAGTTATATTCTTCTCAAGTGTTCTCTTCACATCCCGCGTGTTTTTATCAGAGTATAATACGAGGAAAACCATTTTTTAATGCTTAAGGCAAATCAATAAAAGGATGTTTGTGTTTTCCATATAGGTCACAGAAAACATCCCATTTACAAAGAGATAGTGGACTATTTCTTTCTAATCACGGTTTATCAAGGACTGGCCAGTCAGACGGTTACATAATGGGTGACTCTATTCACAGAAGATCTATAGATGCTAAAAAGAAAGAAAATGGTGAATGGTCATGGATCGCTTTTAAAATCACAAATTACAACTGCAATTGATGTGAGTACCAAAACAACTTTATATATTTACAGTACTGTATTATTTGACTGTTTATTAATTAATCAATTTATTGACTGCACACATGCACAAGTGCATAAAATAATCATATTCAACTAGCTTGCATGGTCTGTATTGTAGAGAATTTTCAAACCTTGTTTCATTTTGTTATTATAAACAAGAAGTTTATGCAATCAACATAATAATATATATAATTATATATATATAATAATAATATATATAATGTTTAATAATTGCCAAAAAAGTGTTCAACATTGTAAAGCATTATTTTTTTTATAGTATGGCTTTTGTCACATATGTACTTGTTGCTGGCCTTGTACTGGGTACTCAAAACAGGTATGTAACCTAAAATAATCATCATAAATACTTGTCCATGGCAGAAAGTAGTAAACATCTTTTTTTAATTCCACCTAATTCACCCCTTTGATCTTCCCTTGACTTTTCTTACATGAATAATTGCAATCATTTCTCTTCTATTTCATACATTTAGATTCACCCCCGAACAGCTAGGAATCACAGCAAGCTCGGCTCTGATCTGGTTGGTGGTTGAAATCATGGCTATTATATTTTCCATGTACGTTTGTAATGTGCAAGCAGAAGTCAAAACTCTAGACTTGCTAGCATTCTGTGGATATAAGTACTTTGGGTAAGCAGACATTCTTTTGATTTCCTTAGCAAAGGTTTTAGTTTTTGGCATTTTTCATTCTTCATTCTTCAGAATTGTAGTTTTTTAGCACCCCTAAGGCCATCTAATCTTTTCTAATACCTAGTTCAGGTTCCTTATCATTGCGATCTAATTTTCCATACATTTTTTATGGGCAACATCTTTTTTTTCGATTTTTCCATTTCATCAAGAAGTGCAGATTTTTAATGTTTAAATTTGTATTCTTTTGATTTCCTTTGCCGAAAGATTTTTTGTTGGCATTTTTCATTCATCCAGTGTTTTATAATACCTAGAGATTATTATCGTTATGATGTTGTCTTCCATTTCAGAATGATTCTCAGCAGTCTAGCAGGTCTTCTCTTCAATTCTACTGGATATTATACTGTGTTTATTTACATGAGTATTACTGATGCTTTCTTTTTGGTTAGTAGGAACAACGAATGTTATAACAGACAAAATGTTCTTATTAATATTGTAAAAATCTGATTAATGATGTAAAAAAATGACAAACAGGATGGAGGTGAAGAGGAAAAAGCTAAAATGGGAGAGAGGAAAAAAAAAGAAAAATATAGGAAGGATGGAGTGATAAATGAATATTTGAATATTTTTGTGATGAATCAATCCATCCATCCATCAATCCAATCAATCAATCAATCAATCAATCAATAAAAAAAAGAGAAAAAATGGATTAAATAAGAACCAAACAGCGTGAACAATTGAATAATAGAAAATAGGAATGAAAGAGCTGAGGGAGAAAAGAAAGATGGAAATAATGAATGAGTAAATAAATGAAAACATCAGAAAATGATAAATAAATACACATGTTATTGCAAAGTAAAGTTTAAGTGACCAGTGTTTTAACTATTGAAAAACGTTAAAAAACTATTAAAAAACGTGGATGAAACAAAGAAGTAGTAAAGTCACGACTCCCACGAACAAAGAAACTCTTAAACTTATTAATTTTTTGGTTTTTTTTTTTCCTTCTAGATTCGAACCCTTCGTCTAATCATCATGCCTGAGACAGAATCAGATAGTATTGCACGTACAAGCAAAAGGCGGATCTACTTGCTGCTATTTATTGCTGCCTTGCAACCTTTCTTTATGTACTTCTTGACCAACCACTTAAGACCCTCAACAACTACAGTAGAGTCATAAAGAAAACTTTTTTACAGTATCTATCATTATTTTTTCATGACAGTCTAGATTTCATGTGTTATCTTGGTCATGAATATGTATGAAGTAGATTTGATATTCTAGCACATCCTAAGAGAAAGTGAAAACTATGTAGACTGTTGGTTTTCATGTTGTTTACAGCTCTATGCTGTGTTTATAATTTAAGGCAAAGGATCAAGGCAGATAAAAGGCAGATTTGATCTCCAGTTTAACCTGCATTCAACTCATTTAGTTTATGCTCTGAAGACCTCTGTGAAAGAAAGAAGTCAAAGGAGGAACCAGTATTTGGACGTGTGCAGGCCCACTCTGGTCATTATCTGGTGAAGTTGGCCTGCACACAGACTAGTTGGGAAAGGATCTTGGCCTAGGCAGGAGATGGCAAACAACTTGAATAAGGAATAATTTGCAGTATTGCTATGAAATTGGTGGCCTTTTGAAACTTCCTTGCGTTTTTTCATCAGAAGATTATTTTGTAAAAAGTAAAATTATGCATAAGTATGTGGTGCATTTTTTGAGTGACTGCATGTCAGATGAAGCACATTAATTGCACTATTTCACTATGACGTCACTGCTTGTTTATGTGAGGGATAGAATCGCCAAATCGAATAGAAAATTCGACAAAATTTGCTCCTAGCGAAACAGTTTAATCTAAAATGGCCTGCTTTTCAGATATTATATGTGTTAATATGTACTAAAAATATTCTGAGCATTTGCTGGCTATTGTACTTCTCTTCGTAGATTGATACGGGTTTTAGAACAATTTTCAGTGAATTTGCGTTGATTTGACCCTCTCCGACAACCATGATCCTTTGCCTTTAAACAATAGATTGTTTTGATGTGATGTCATAGTGAAATAGGGCAATTATTGTATGACAACAATCACTCCAACCTTGAGTATGAACCATTAATTGTTCCAGAGGTCAATTATAATTTTCCTAGATTAAGTAGTAGTACCTCCTGAGGAGAGGTGGGGTGAGTAAAAGTGCCGTGTCCTACCACTAACATGAGTATTAAATCTTTAAACTACCATTAGAACAAAAGAATAATATTGTATGAAAGTTAAGAAATCAATATAC
Source organism: Actinia tenebrosa (assembly GCF_029948245.1). Classification (NCBI taxonomy): domain Eukaryota; kingdom Metazoa; phylum Cnidaria; class Anthozoa; order Actiniaria; family Actiniidae; genus Actinia; species Actinia tenebrosa. The sequence continues at coordinate 1,208,610 of NW_028292585.1, forward strand.
ATAAAAAGATGTTTATCAAGACAAAACTATCTGAGTAAAGTGAACGGAGGAAATAGATTGGAACAGAAAAGAAAATGGTACCTGGATCGAAAAAAGAAGGATACTGATTGTAAGCCCTCCCCCCCCCCCCCCCTGACAATAAAAGTGCAAAACAAACAAAAAAATTAAATGAAAACTTTCGCTCTAGGGTGAGCACAGTAAATCCGTGAAACTTTAGTGATACTAAATAGCACAATTTCATGCAAATTTCATTGTTTTCTATTGTTTAACTGGCACTATTTTGTACTATTTAGTAATTAGTGTTTCACGGATTAATTGTTTGTACTCTAATAGAGTCTGTTAAGTTAAGTTAAGAACTTAACAAACAATCAGACTCTGTTAGTAAAAGTTTTCATTTTATTTTTTGTTTGTTATGCGCTTTTATTGTCATTTTTCTGCTTGATTTAATCTCTTTCATTGTTATTCCTTGAACTTTCACACTTCCTTTAGCTATATAGGTTGCTATCAATAGACGTCACTTCCGGTAATAGCTCTTTTTTGATGGCTTGTAGAATCCTGGAGGTTGTTTTGATCTCTTGTTTTGTGGTTTGATGTCGTGAAAATAGTCAAATACAATTGTTTGAGGACTTATTTTGATATGTTTTGACTATGATATGTATGAATGATTGGGCTTCCTGTGGAGCCGTCACATCTCGCATCCACGTGCATGCATCGGGAGGTCAACTGGCAGTATCGTATTACAGGAATAAGTTCGATGTGTTTGCATCCAGTATTCTACGATATTCTTACCAAGAAAAACCTTATTCAACATCCAACGCCCTAAGGTATGAAATTCTTTCATGATTTCTCCAAACTCGCCAACAACTGCATTTCATATAGCGCGAAATTTTACTAAACTTGCAGACGCGGCCATTTGCTAACTATGACTACCGACCCTTGAGCAGATCGAGCGTCTTTTCAAACGAAGACTTTGTTATATTTAAAAAAACGATACTTCATAGGTCTTATTGCTAAGGAATACTTTATGACTTTTTCTCCATTCACTACTGCAAAAAAATATTGACTATTTTGTCAGCTAAAGCCAACAAAGCTGCTGCTTTTGTAAATAAGCTTACGACCTCTAACATTCACCCCATTACAAAACATTGGTAGCTTTAAAGCCGAAGCGTTCCGTTTAGTAGATTGATAATCACATTTCATTCAGGCTTGTAGTAAATTCATTATATTTATTCCCACCATTGCAGCGATCAATGGAGAATTATTTTATCTATTTTTGTTCTATCTGTCTCTTGTTCTATCTTGTTTTGTTTTAATGTTTTTTAGCGTTTCTCGCAAGAAGGAGTATATAAGAACTTTTAAGTTTCTTGTAGTTTTGGTAGATAAGACTGAAATGAAAGGTAAACTGCAGAATTATTATCAGAACATGCACTTCAGCTATATACAAATTGAATGCAATTCGAAATACTTTCTCGGTGTTATCCCCACCGTCATAACATTACGTCCTATTAAACTTTCAAGGGATCTTATTCATAGATTGCGTGACATTTTGAAATCGCTGAATACCTGTATGGATGTTATAAAGGTACTATCGTCGTGTACGGATTAACGAAGTACGTCATAGGTTTCCGAACACACGAGTGGGACTTAGAAATTTTGTTCTCCTCACTTAGAAAAAAAATTAAGTGAAGACACCAAGAATCGAACTCGGTACCTTCGGCACCAAAGAACTACTACAATGCCAACCCCAACCCTAACCCTAACCCTAAACCTAACCCCTAGACCACGAAGTGAATTCGGTTGGGTGGTCTCATTTTTTAGTCGTAGGGTACGATTACTAGCCGATTACTTGAAATTTGAATTTGAATAGAATTCCCCTGACAATTCCCGTACACGACGATACAACCGTTATAAATGCCGACGAACAGGTCCTTTGACTATTATACATTTTTTGGCAATTAAGAAAAAAATTCATCCAAATATATTGATTTATTTTTTCTTTTGCAGATTCAGATCGCTAAAATGAAACAGTCTCATCCCGCTTCAAGCAAAACCATTAATCGTCGCATATTGTTTATTCTTTTCTGCGCATGCATTATCTTGGTAACGTTGTTCACCTCTCTCCTGCTTGATTCAAGTAGCTTTGGAACTCCCCCCTGCCCACCACGTTACACAGACCTGCTACCGTTCAAAAGAGACTTAAGCATGAAGCTGAGTGAAATACACCGAGACTTGAAGAGTTCCCTCGATCAAAATGTCAAACCTCCAGAACATACGCTTTTAAAGCTGGAAGGTATATTGGAAGAACTCGACCGAAACTTCAAATACAGCAGAATTATTGAAGTAGAGAAGGAAACCTATCCTATCGACCTTAACGACACCCTTGATGTGTGTCCAGAGCAATATCTCGGCGAGAAGAAGGGATATCCTTTCTTTCAGTTCGGCTGGGTCACACAAAACTGTTCCAACGTCAAGCCATTGCCGCAAGTCCTGACCATCTTACTTAACACTGTAAACTATCCTGAACCGTACGAGGACAAAATCGGGCTGGTTCTGGATGGGATAAACAAGACATACCCAGGCGTCCAGGTGTACATAGCACCAAAAAACACAAAAATTAAAGACATGGCCGAGCAGTTTCCAAACGTGACTGCTATTACTGTCGAAGAAAGGAGCACAATGGGGAAGATTTGGAATAAATTGGTTGCCAAGGTTACCACGCCTTACACCCTTGTCGCGCGCGATGTGGTTCATTTCGCGTGGTGGGTCCGTGTGAGGAGACAAATTCGTATGATAAGTGAAATGGACTACGTTGGGGTGGTTGGAGGGTCGTTTCGTAACTGGACTGGGCACTGGAAGGTTGGATGTCGCCAGATAAAAAAGAAAAACTACGTTCTAGAATATACGGAAGGATACCACTATTCTTCTCGATCCTGTATGTTCTGCGATGATTTGGAGGGCCCATTTGTGGCCAAAACAAAAATCCTGAAATCCGATGAATTTGGAGAAAAACTACCCAAAGAGGTTGTGTTTGAGGATTTCTTTTTAAGGGTGCTCGACACGGGATATCAGACTATGAACTGTCCCGATGCTATGTATATCACCAATGAACGAATAGCTGAAACAAAGCGGAGGAACAGAGAAGTATGGCGATTCTTTTCCGCAAAATGGAAATTCATTAGAATTCTTCTCCCAGGAGGTATAAAACATGCTTTTTCTTGCCAAGAAATTTCCTACAAGTGTCGAACTAAAGTGACTAAGTATGCTCTTATGCCATATTGTTGTCTTGAACAGTATGGGAGAGCTATGAACTTCTTTCAGAACTTCTGTGCGGAGCATAACATTTTGTACGAGCTCGACGCAGGCTCAGTGCTAGGTGCTGTGAAGATGAGTGGTTACATCCCTTGGGATTTAGATGGCGATATGTCACTGTTATCCCAAAATATGACCAATCTTAGAAAGTTCCAGGATTACTTTCGACAAAAGGGGTTCAACTTGAATGGGTATTCAGCACCAAAGTGGGACGCAAACGGACAGATATTAAAACGTCGCAAAGGGTATTTAGTGTTCCACAGTCCAGACATTTATACTGAAATAAATGGATGGCCAACAATGTCTGGGTATTTGTTCCTTCCCCCTGAGCTTCGAGATCCTGTCTACTTCACCAAGGTCCTAATCAACGGTTACTGGATTAACTCTATGTTCTCCCCAGGCCTCTATGCACGCAATCGGTACGGATTAGACGTGTTGAAACACTCACAAAGCTGGCTTCAAGTTGGGGGTATGGGGTCTAGTTGGAGTCGTTACAAGCCGGGTCGTTTTCTTACGTGTAGATACCCCAAGTTCCATGCATGTTTGGATAAATTCCCTGCTGATGGAAATATAGCATTCCAAGTTCCTTGACAACATCTGGTTTTGCATCCTGTTTCGATTTTTCTATGGCAACGTCCAGCAACAAAAGCGTGCCACACCCAAAGTTTATCTGGGTTACAGAAACGCGAAACATTATATAAACGAACTTGCCAAAGCCCCGTTAAAATGAAGGTAGGGTGACTCCAGTGCTGTTGACGTCTTTTCCGCATCGCTCAGTGGTCATCCAAAACAAAAGAGTTAGGGTCACTTCATCTTCATCTAAGCGGGCCATAGAGTAGATTTCCTGAGTAATAAACTGCTCGCGGCACACTCTTCGAGATTGCTTTTCGTCCATTCCAACGCCTATAGTGAGGTATTGAGGTATTGACCAATTACTCTTCAGTAAATTGAATTTATGGACTGTTCTCACTTCAGGACATGCTTACTTCCAGTGAAATTTGACTTTCGTTTTTGGTAGAATGTTATATATTTAAAAGGGCATCTGCTCAAAAAATATGCATCGTTGGGTCCGAAGGTTCAACTTCGTAATGGCTTACCCCATCGTTTGGTATTTTGTTTCAGTCCCTTTTCCATTTTAGCAGTATAATTTTTTTAAAAAGGAGCTACAGTAACCTCAACGCATTTCAAGGGATCAAAATTAATTTAAATTATTTATTATCTTGTATTAAAAGTTCGATTGGCCATGAAATATGAATTTTAGCAGTATAATTAAAAAAAAGGAGTTACAGTAACCTCAACGCTAGCCTGCGTAGCCGGCCCTCTTTTGAGGCCGCAAAAGAGGGCCGGCTATGCAGGCTACCTCAACGCTTTTCCAGGGATCAAAATTAATTTAAGTTATTTATTACCTTGTATTAAAAGTTCGATTGGCCATGAAATATATATTTACTTGTTAGAGTCCATACAGATGTACAGAGACTTGAAAGGATATTTTGCATATAAAAGATTGCTTTAAAAATAAAGTGAGTTATGTCATTGTCTATTACAGGAATGTTCGAATGATAAAACGCTGTTTGTCTTACTGTTGCCCGAGACTAGTTTTGAACCGATGGTATAATCTACTCCCGCGTCTTGGCTTTTGTGAAAACGGTTTGTTGGAGAGCTAGCTAGACCAATATGATTTTTATCTAAAGATGAGAGTATGTGGACCGCGTGGCACTAATGAAATAGTAGAAGATAATATAGGTAAGTTGTAGTGCTTGGGAACGAGGTTATTCCGGGCGAAAGCCCTTGGAATTAAATTCGGAAAAATTAATTTCCGACCTCCCAGCGAGGTCGGAAATTAATTTTTCCGAATTTAATTCCAAGGGCTTTCGCCCGGAATAACCTCGTTCCCAAGCACTACAACTTACCTATATTATCTTCTCTGATTTTTATCTATATAATATTTCTTAAAGACGACGAAATATATATTTCAACATAAATGGTGCAATGCACTTTACAAACTTGTTCTCTTCGAAGCTGCAAGACACGCCGAATTGATTGGACTACCTGTGCAACACATTTGAAACGACGATTTTAAAATTCCCAAACAATTTTTTTAGAGTTTCAAAAACATTAATAAATGGTAATAGACAATAGCAATACCCAGGAGTAAAGAAAGGGATTTCGATTTGTTAAATTTGCTTTTTCTATGAACGTTAGAACGAGGCTGGAGGAGGGGTTAATGTTTACATTATCACGTGACTAAATAAGAAGGTGGAGGAGGAAGTTGCGTTCTGCCATCTTGGATATTCTGCATAGTAGTTGTTCGTCTATCGGCTTCCATCCGCCATGGACGCAAGCGGTAAAAAAGTCATCGTATGCGATAATGGAACTGGGGTACGTTCATCTACCTTATGGATGTGTCCTTTTTAAGTTATCTCCCACTAAAACCCCTTTTTTTCAGTTTGTAAAGTGTGGATTTGCAGGATCCAACTTCCCTGCTCACATATTTCCGTCAATGGTTGGAAGACCAATCATACGATCAACACAAAAAGTCGGAGACATCGAAATAAAGGTAAGAAACCCAAATTGATACTCAAGAGCCCTAACTTCTGCAAAGCTCAATACAAGTCGTACTGTGCTGTAAAACCGGTCAAAAATATAACTTCCTGGTGTCTTGATAGGATTTAATGGTCGGTGATGAAGCAAGTAAGCTGAGATATATGCTCGAAGTAAATTACCCTATGGATAATGGTATCGTCAGGAGCTGGGACGACATGAAACACGTTTGGGACTACACATTTGGCGAGTCTAAACTAAACATTAACCCTCGGGAATGCAAGGTAAGAATGACAAAGTTTTGATTCTTTGACACGAAAGCTTGTAGGTGGGGTTTCTTCTTCATCTCTTTATTTCCTGTCGTATTATACCATCACAAATTCTTTTTATATTCTTAGGTTTTGCTGACTGAACCGCCAATGAATCCCATGAAGAACAGAGAAAAAATGGTGGAGGTAATCATTAGACACAATTAAGTAAATTAGATTGTATAATAAAAAGTTAACAAGTCTAGTCTTGTTTTTTGTTTATATTTGACTGCCCAATTGCTTTACATTTCATTACTAATACGATAACACCTTTTACTAGATTTGTATGAAATCTTAAGAAAATAAGATTGATATATCTCAACTAGCTAAATAAATCGGTTTAACAGCTGGAAAATTGATGCTTTTCGCAAGTAGAAATATCTGAACTTGTGTGCTGAAACTTGAGCTTATGTCGTTCCTATTGTCAAATCACGGCTATTTGCAATACTTTGTTCTAAATATGACCTATATTATTAAATTTCAAGTTGTAATCAGGGTTATTTTGAAATGTCTTTAGTTGTCATATTGGGTAATCAGAATTCTAAATGAGATTTTGAAGTTATGAACTGTGTGACTGATATTTGTTTTTTTTTATATGGTAGCTTGTATGATGTGAGGGATTTTTTGGCAAGAGGATTTATGTTATTTTTCTCTGTTGATACTATTCTTTCAGGTTATGTTTGAACATTACCAGTTTGATAGTGTTTATATTGCAATTCAAGCAGTTTTAACTTTATATGCCCAAGGTAGGAATGATTGCTAGAGTTGTTGTTGTATTTATTAACTTATAATTGCTAAAGCTGTGTACTTTCAGTTATGTTTACAAGTATGTCATGACTATTGCAACCCCTTGAAACCTTCTGCATCTACAGAAGCAATCAACACTCAATTTCAAATAAATAGATGTATTTTTTATTGTTATTGTTATTGTTATAATTATAATTATTCACATAGTTTTGCTGTTTCTTTAAGGTCTTCTAACTGGAGTTGTGGTTGATTCTGGTGATGGCGTAACCCATATCTGCCCAGTATATGAAGGTTTTGCTCTGCCTCACCTCACAAGAAGACTGGACATAGCAGGACGCGACATCACTAAATACCTCATTAAAGTATGGCTGGTTCTTTCTATAAAGTATTTGTTACAGTATAAGTGAACAATCACTTTGAGGGACTTTCCATTCACTTAGTCACTCCACACTGAATGAATATTTACGACATATATACATCACTCCACTCAAATTGCCATTATGCTAGTCTTGCATCTCAATTTCAATTATATTTTTTCAATCTTTATAACAGTTGATGTTGCTTAGAGGATATGCTTTTAACCATTCTGCTGATTTTGAAACTGTCAGAATGATGAAGGAAAAACTTTGTTATGTAGGGTAGGTAGAACCAATTTCTTAACTTTTCTGTTTCATGGCTTCAGACTTGTTTCTGTTTCTAACTTGTATGACACTCTGGCATTTGTCTAACAATACTATTGATACTTTTTTTAGGTACAATATTGAACAAGAACAGAAACTAGCAATAGAAACAACTGTGCTCGTAGAACAATATACTGTGAGTATATATAGTACTTTGTTTATGACTTTTCTTTGTCATGTAGAAACGAAAACTGAAAGACACAAACAATAGGAAAGACCTACCAATGGACTTTTCTCAAAAGTATCAAAAGTATCATGGATGTGAGGCTGACATGAAAATAGTAAAGAAATGACACTTATTTCTCAATGAAATTTGTGGCCTTTTTCTTTTGTATTTCCATGTTTGCCCTGCATTCAAGACAATATTTTAAGAGGGGTGCATAGTTCTCAACTTGTGTATTGGTAGGGTTATTTATGCGATCACTTTGATATTGATTTTTATAATGCATATTTTCTGATCTTTTCTTTTTAACCATAATGTCTCATTGATGTGTATTTGTTCAGCTTCCTGATGGAAGAGTAGTCAAGCTGAGTGGAGAACGTTTTGAAGCCCCAGAGGCACTGTTCCAGCCTCACTTGATCAACATTGAAGGTGTTGGAGTAGCAGAGCTACTGTTTAATACAATTCAAGCAGCTGATATTGATACTCGTTCTGAGTTCTACAAGCATATTGTATTATCTGGTGGTACTACTATGTATCCTGGCCTGCCGAGTAGACTGGAGAGAGAGATCAAGCAATTGTACTTGGAAAGGACACTCAAGGGAGATGTGTCAAAACTATCGGTACGAGTAAATGGAATTGAAAACGCGAGTTAGCTGCCAATGTTTTGGTTTTCAAAACTGCTACTTTTTGGCACTAGAGGTCAATCACCAATAGACTCCTTGCAGCATGTCAGAATGCAGCTCAATTTGGAGGACATAACAGTAGGTTTTCAATTCTCAGGATATTTAGATTATTTTGTTTTGTCCTCCAAATTGAGCTGGTTTGACGTGATAGACTATTAATAGTTTATAGACAATTCTTTTAACAGTACACTATACAGTACGGTTGTAGACACATGACTCTAATAGCTTTGATTTGTGTATATATGGTAGTTCCCTTTGATTAATATTTGCATATACATTTTTTCCCCAGAAATTCAAGATTCGTATTGAGGATCCTCCTCGGCGAAAGCACATGGTTTTCATGGGTGGAGCCGTGTTAGCTGATATTATGAAGGACAAGGATAACTTCTGGATGACGAGACAGGAGTACGAAGAGAAGGGTATAAAATGCCTTGAAAAGTTAGGTATCAAAGTTAGCTAAGAAAATAAAAAATAAATGGTCCTAGTTGCACAATTACAAGGAGGTATGTGTTTGAAAACCTGAACGGCCCATCCATATTTTAAAATACAATTTCTTTAATCATTTCTAGATAATAATTACTCTTGATTTATTATCGACTTCTTTCATATCATGCTTAGGAGAAATTTAGGAAGCTTTCATGTATTAGACAAATGGGGATTCCTTTCTTAGTTGGATTTCTATCCTTTCTGCCAATAGGTTGCTATCAATAGACGTCACTTCCGGTAATAGCTCTTTTTTGATGGCTTGTAGAATCCTGGAGGTTGTTTTGATCTCTTGTTTTGTGGTTTGATGTCGTGAAAATAGTCAAATACAATAGTTTGAGGACTTATTTTGATGTTTTGACTTGGCATCCACTAGTTGCCCCCCAGTTAACCGCTTGTTTGCCCCCCAGTCAACTCCAAAAAGTCACGTGATATATAGCAAGCAATAATGGCAATTTAACAATATTACATTATATATTTTTGCTATCCTTAAGAAAAGCTTTAGACAAACTCTATGCTAATATCTGAAAGTTTTCTTGATAATTTTTTCTGGGAAGTATGATTCTTATAAAAGAAATCTAATTTTGCTATAGACGCATTGAGCCTTATAAATGTTGCACAATTTCATATCACGCCATCATTTTTTCTTTGAATATCGTTTGTTCTTGTGCTTGAGAAGATATATGATATAAAAAGCTCTGAATTAAGGTTGAATTTTGAGTGATTTGAAAATGGCAACATGATGGCAGAGAAAATGATTTTTCATCAGTAATGATGAGTCGTTAGAATTATTTTTTTGTTGTGTTCACAAGTTGTCAAGGCATTTATTTTGCTTGCTATAGTATTAGAATAAATGTGGTGAACTCATCATCATCATCATCATCCAAAATCATCATCATCAGCAATATTTTATACTGTACTTTGTATAGATTTGCTGAATTAAATGCCATAATAATCAATAACAGGATAAAGTTAAAGTAGTTATAGCATAACTTACTGTAAGAGTGTCAGGAGTGGAGAAATATTTTCAGGTTGTAAGATGTCTATCTTCATCAATTGATAGACATTGACACACACCAGTCGTTCTTTCAGCATGCATTAGCCAGGAAAAGGGGGTATTTTTCTATTGTTTTAGCCACAATAAGATTCAGCATAATTATTGTAAATTTCCATTGAATATTCTTGTCAAAATATTTCTTTTACACTTAAAATGATTTTATAGAAAAGCAATAAAAATACTAAATCAAGTATTCAGCTGTATAGTATATGTTATTGAGGCTTTATTTTAGTAAAGTGTGGAAGTAGAATCGTTTCTTCTCCCATCCATTTTCTTTTGGAGAAGGTTACTACAGAAAACATTCTTCCATGATAAAATAGACCAGTTTCAAGTTCCAAATTACTGCTGTGTTCCTTGAGTGCAGATTCATTCACACAGGCTTAGCCTTGTATCAGTGTTTAATTATTCACAGATACCAACTACAGTACTGTGAAGTAAAGAATGCACAACTTCAACAATACAAACGACAAACACTTTGAAATTCCACGGACCTTCACTGGAACACATGAATATTCTGCCCAAAATCAAGGCTAATCCTGAGCAACACAGAACTTGAAATTGGAGTATAGATCCCTTGCATTAATGTCCTAGAGGAATTGTTCTGGGGGACAAAATTCTTCTTGGGAGTCGGTGCAAGTGGTCTATTGAATCTTTTCATGCTTTCTTTATGGCCAATAACTTTTCACACTATTTACATCTTTTTCTATAGAGGTATATGTCCTTCATATGTTACAATATTTATTTTCAGATCTACACAGGGCACCCAACAGAATTTGATTAGTCCATACAATTACACAGGGTACCCAAATTCATAATCCTTACAAAGGAGAAACATGCACAGGAACAGAGACAAGTCCAGAAGAGTACACAGGGTACCCAAGTGGGGGGTCGGCTGCTTGTATTGTCAGGTTTCTCAAGAGAACAGGATGGGCCTGAATACTGTATCTCTCTTCGTCGTCATTGGTGAAGTAAAGTAATTCAAGAGCTAATGACGCCCAATGGCCACGAACAGCTTCACTATTCAAATGACCAACAGGTGCAAGGATTGCTTGTTTTGTTAATACCCGACTGGTGTAAGTTCCCTGAAATACAGATATAAAACACTTTTATTACAGGAACATAAGATGTGCCAAACAAAATGGGCAATTCCTAGACTAAAGAGTCACCCCCAACCCCCTGGGAGTGTTTAATGGCTATAAATATGAAGAGTGACAAAAATTAAGAAAAACTGCTCCCAGTCTAAACCATGATCCTTTGAGCATGCTGATTGTAACACACTTACGTCATCTGGGTTGCGTCCAAGCGAAAACAAGTTGGGTTTATTGTTAATGACTGCTCTTGCCCAGTCCTCGTCAGTGTCTTTACCCATGTACCAATCATTATCATATTCTGTCAGATATTCCGCTAACTCCTCGTGGCTTGTTACTTCACCAAGAACAGCCTCGTCATACATTAACTTAAAGGCATACCTAATGGAATGGAAAAATTGTTAATTCATTGGAAATCGAAACAATGTTTCCCACGCAGAGAAAATTCTCTATGAATATTCACCTGTATGCCTTGACGACGAGATCCATAAGCTGACATTCCTTCTGCAACCAGTCTGAATGTAGTGACCATGGAATCTCCCCACTAAACACCTTTAATGGGTGCACAGGCCCTGAACTGAAAGAAGATGCCCCTGGATACCCCAACACCTCGACTAAAGCAAAACATGTAGACACTAAATGCTCGTAACATTCCATCAGTACTGAATCACTTGCTATGGAATCGTCAGTATTTGCATTTAATTCTGAAATATATAGGACATGTTGATACCACGACAGGGGAAACTTTGTAGTGATGGGTTTTAACTGTTTGTCCGTGAGAGGCAGTTCTGACTTCCATTTTAAAGGCAAGTCTAATTGGTATGAGGTCTCAGAATGGAATGGGGTAGCAACGAATGTGTTTGTCTTTGTGCTATTGACATGTGTGTCTTCAACTTCGATTGTGTTCAGAGTAGTTTCTCTAAACTCTCCACCAGTCTTTGTGGCTTTCTTGCCCGTATCAACTGCTGGAAATCCCCCAAAAGAAAACTCAGGAGTTTGAGTTTTGTCTGGTCTAAATGCAGTAAGTTCATCAAGTTCGAAGGAATTCAAGCTATCAACATCCTTCCCTTTGTTTTCATGCTTCACTTGGGAGAGCCCCTTAGGAGAAACATTGTTTCCAACAAGTAAGCTGTCTTGAGACCAGATACTTCCATTGATGCTAGGTAAAGAGCTGCTTCTGGGCAAAGCTACGGGCTCTGTTTTCCTAGCTTCTGAAGAAGTAATCATAACATTATCAACATGATTGCCATCACGACTTGGCATTCTGACTACAGTTATTTCAGTATTAGTTGTACTTCCCCCTCTCATTTTTCCACTTTTCATTTCTCTGGTTGCCATTCTTTCACCAGCATTCCTGTTGGAATTTTTGCGGTCTTGGATAAACACCCAAATGAGAGTTTTTAAGAAATTCTCTGAGACTTTCTGTAAATTTTCTGGCTGGTCAATAATTCCAGTTAGGACATTCCTGGCATCAGAATACGAGTCAAGTTTAGCAACATCGCAAGGTCTTAAAGTGTTCCAAGGATAAGGGTTACAGTAGATTATAGATTGCTCATCTTCACGTACAAATGCAGCTTCAAAGACCTCATCCAGCCTTGCAGCCTCAACAGTATGACATGACGTCTCCTGCATCTCTAGTCCCTTGACTATAGCACAGGAATACCGGTAGCCACACTCTAACACATGAATCCAAACTAATCTATCCTGGAATCTCAGCATGAAATGGTCTCCTGCTTGTCTACTCCCAAGGGACCCTGTTGCAAGGGACTGGCTAAGTGAGGATATTACTTTTGGAGTTAATTGCTGGTAGTAAACAGCATCAGGACCGGACGAGATAACAGTGTCTCCTCCTTGAGGCCATGAGCGAAGTGGACGAGGGAACCCAATGACAAACAAAGGAAGACAAAATAATGGGAGAAGAGGTGACGACAAGACAGCACTCACTAGAATCACTGATAACACTATAGGAAATAGGAAGACTGACAAAATAAGAATGGTAGGAATTGATTTGTGGCGTTGCTTCTTGAGACCAAAAGAAGTCACAGCAAGGTTGGACATGAAAACAACCTTCTGGAACAGTTGTTGGAGTCTGTCTCGGCATACAGCTACCAAGACAAGCTGTATTGCAAGGCCAGCATTGTTCCACCAAGTTGCAGTATATGCTACAAGATATGCATTGATGACACACACTATGGAGAGATCAAGAAGACTGTTGAAAGTGTTCTGCCACACCTGGAACAAATCAAGACATATAGGTTAATATAATAATAATAATAATAATAATAATAATAATAAAGTTTGTTTATAGAGGATAACACTTGACAGTAATTCAACTGATAAACTCATGGTCCTCTTTTAACGTCTCTAGTTAATTAGGGACGGGACCGCCATTAACGTGATCATCCAAGCCACGTGAAGGTCTAACCATTTGCAGATGTAATTACAAAGGCAGCACCTTCTCCTCAGTTATTTTAAGACCCTGAGTGTTGGTCCGGCCGAGGCTTGAACCACGACCTCCCGCACAGCAGACCGACGCTCTTACCAACTGAGCTAACCGGGTGGCGGTTTATACTGAATTACTTAAAGACGACATACACTAGCTATAGAGGATATTAAACACTTATCACCATGGCAACAGGTTTAAAACAATGCCATTACCACACACCAGATGTAGCCTGCTTGAAATTTGGGGTATAGCCCTTTTTGACTTGGGTGTAACGTTTTCACATTTCAGACCACTTCTGTCTTTCTCTTTATAAGATTCTGTCTTTGAGTTTTATCCATATTTATGTGTCTTTTCATGTGCAACAATTAAACAAAGAATTAAACTCTAAAGAATGGTGGGTGGTCTGAAATGGGAAAATATTATGCCCAAGCCAAAATGGTCTATTTGAAGCCATTTTTTTAGATGCCATGCTGTGATTTTAACACACTGTCCTGTTTGATTGGAGCATTTTTAATTGAGGTGCAGAGAACTTGTGCATGTGATTAATTCAGAGGATGCTGTCAATATTCACACAAAATCTTTTCTAGAACCAGTACCTGTCTAAGAGCCCTCACAATACCAAGAGCCGTCATGACTGCCAAGAATCCAGTACTTTGTGATTGAAGTCCAAGTCCAAGGAAAGTTACCATGCAAAGAGGACACACTGCAAGCAAGGATAATTAAATAATTATTAGAGTTTCACTGGGTTGCACTGTGGTCATGCACCCATCTCCCACCTTAGGGGTCAACAGGTTTGATTCCTGGACTTAGCATCATGTAATGAACAGAGTTCGTTAGGTCTCTCCCTTGACTTCTGTTTTATACAACAACCATATTACAATGCTCTGCAATAATTTCAGTAGTCAGCCTACTGAAATCCACTTCATTGGATCCTATTACCTTTAGCACTTACCATATGACAACAAGAAGTGGTACACCAAGGCAATGTATCTGAGTCTTCTCTTTCTCTTATCAAAATTTGTTCTCGATTCTATACTTCTCGGGTACAAAGGATTTCTCACAAACCCCATGATATAGACTCCTTGCATATCACCCATACACTTGAGTATAAATAGCAGCACACAAAATGTTAAGCTAAAACCATCCAATGAAGTGACTTTATCAGAGAGAACGACACCAACACTGCCACATGTCACAGCCAGGACCAACAGAGTCAGTGTTATTATAATTTCTTTTATGGACCATTGTTGGGCACTTGGTTTTTTGGGAGAGATATTATTAGTTATCTTGGATCTTATCAAGGCAGCGATGCTGAATATGTCCAAACTTAAGATGTACCCAAAGAGGCTTGAGAGGATAATGACAACAACATGGCTGGGAATAAATATGGCCAAAATTGCAGGAATCATGGATATAAGTAGCATCACAATAAGCCTGAAAACCAAAGGATTGGTGTCAGATGTGGTAAGGATTATTTTCATATTGTCATTATATATATAAACATACTTTCCTCAGTCTATAGGCAGTAGAGGTGTGTGTGCATGTAAGAGGGGGGAAATGGAAACTCTTTTCATTCATTGGAGACCAACTACTCCGAATGTGGTCATACAAGAAAGTGCATTAGTTATACATAGAATCAAGGGTGGAGGGTGTCAGATCCCTATGACCCTCCTCCCCCCTGGGAACACACCTGCCCACAAATGAAAACCCAGCCACCCAATGAAGTGCACCATTAGTGCAATTTTGGTATGACTGTGAAAAGCTCAGTGCCGTAAGCGTGACGTGCCGTGACTGTGATACTTTCTAGAATTTTATTTGGCTGATAAAATTCTAGAAAGCATCACGGTCACAACACATCATGCTTACAGCAATGAGCTTTTCACAGTCATACAAAAACTGCTCTATGTTTGGTCTAAAAGTGCCGTGATCTTGGGGTGAAGGTGTCCGCCCTGTAATTATGCCGTGTTCCAGGTATTTAATTGGATGGAGAGTAAATTCTCGTGCAGTGTGATTTCTGGCGTATCCCTTGCTGTGTCACGACCGTGTTCATGCTGTGAACTTTTCACAGTCATACGAAAACTGCACTATGTATACTAGGTACAAACCTTAAATCTGTGGCCATGGGAGATCCACCAAGAATAAATACCAAGAGCTGCTCGGTTACCCAGGAAAAAAGGGCATCCAGTGGAGGGAGAGTTCCAAATGTCCACAGGAAAAGTAAAAATGGGAAAACAGCATGAAGAACTTGATTCAAAAGAATGAGAGTAGAATGAGACCTGTAGGTTGAAAACATCATCATATCAATGAATGAAGGATAAATTGATGGATGGATGAGGGTGAACAAATGAAGTTAGTGGAGGGGTTAAATAGATGGAGGATGGGATGGAGAGATGGACAAATGGATAAATAGGTGGATAAATTGAAGAATAAATGATAAGCAATCAGTACTCATGGATTCCTTGAGAAAGCAATGTTCTATGGTATAAGTGGATATTAGAATTTTTCAAACAACTTCATTAAAAAACATACCCTATTATCAAGCCAGAAATTCCAAACAGCAAAACATAAAATGGTCGCATGAATGGGGCAATATCCACCCATAAATGTCGTCTGAATATGGCTGGCTCTGGAGGAGGGGTGGCAATGATGGAATACTGTGCAATACAGACCACTATCCAACCAAATCCATAAATAATCACAGTTACTGCGGTGTTGCCATAGAGATCATTTAGATTGACAGGTAGCAAGTAAAGGAACATTATTGCACCTAATATTCCAGAAAATATTCCTTGAATAACGATTTCTGCTGCATTTTTCTTGGTCGAAAATATAAACTGGAATGTCTCACGTCCACAGCAAGACTCAAACTCCACTTCATCTTCCTCAGCCAGGAGATTAGGCTGTACTTTAGAGACGTTCGTATATCGTCTGTTCGTAAACCATACAGCGAGATTTGCGGTCAGTACAAGACATGTAACTAAGCATCCATACACATAGCAACAGATCGAAGATGATAAGACTTCATACTCGGAAATAATCGTCAGTACTCCACCAAGCAATAAAGGCACCAGAAATACCAAGACCTGGTTACAATACACGTAAAAAGGAGCATCGTAGCCAAGGCGAAGTTTTATTCCTCCTAATAATGTTTGTGGAAACCGTTTCTTGAAGAAGTCTAGTTTATAGTCGTTAAGCAACGGTGCTCCGGAGTCACTCATTTGATCGAATCTTGATTTCTCGATTACTGAGTTAACTTTGAAGCCATGATCTTCGTAGTGATTTGGGAATATAATGCGACTAAGGTGATATTCCTGGGCTTTATCAGTCTCGATTCCAAACGTAATTATTTGTTTAATTCGTCGTGAAGGCCATTTTCTTACCACTTAAACATCATAAACCGAAAAATCGATGCCTTGGGACTGTTCTGGGGTGAATCAGCCTTTAACCACATTCAGAAATGACATTTATCCTTCGTTTGTAAGATTCTGTCGTTATTTGTTCAGCAGAAAGTTAAATTCATGCCATAATTTGGTCCAAAACATCACACATTGAGTATTTGTGAACGAAGAAAAACGACTTGTGACGTCAAAGTTTCCGCTCGCCACAGGAAACCCATAACAACTAAAGAAAAACACAGCACTCCCATTCGAAAAATATTGAAAAAATGGTCGATTTAACAAATTTAGACATCACTTTTTGTGTGTCTATCCTCTTATTGACGATAAATTGCGTCATCACATTGTCAAAGTAGCATGCGGATCCACTCGGCTACGCCTTGTGGATCCACACTACAACGTAACGTTGGGGGAAGGGGGCCGTTTCGCAGGCTAGCAATGAAGTGAATGAATAGTTTCTAAAACTGTTTCCTTTTTTCTAGTTTTCCATTATATTTGTAGGTTTTAATTTATAGTAGTATTAATGATTTCTACCCATATCAAGAATATGTGCGCAAAGGGAAACAGAGTCCTCGGGCTCGTAAAGCGAGCGTGCGGTAAAGACATTACCAACCGGCATATCAACAAGAAAACTTATGTAAGTTAGACCGATATTAGAATATATGCCTCGTGTCTGTGTTCCCCCTACACAGCTTTACATCGTAGGTTACTTGAAAATATTCAACGTCGCGCTACCAAAACTCATTTTTAATTATCCTGATAGAAAGGTGACCTATAAAGAGAGGCTAGATAAACTTACTTCCGTTAGAATATCGTAGGGATACACATGACCTCGTTCTTTTGTTTAAATTTAAGTCTGGGCTCATGAAAGCAGATTTAGGCCGCTTTTTGATCCCCGCAACTTCAAATCATGGCACGTGCAGTTATGATCCTACAAATTTCTGCCTCGTTTATCTCACTGTCAGCTATACTTTACAAGTACTTTTTCTCAGGTCTGTGTTAAATTGTGGAACAAACCCCCTAGTTCTCTGAAGCATGCTGAATCTGTCCCAAAATTCAAAGATATCATTTTTCATCATTTTAAGGATAAAATAACAAATTCATACAGACCGCCTTAGGGATGGACAATTAGATAATTGATAGGGGGGAGGGGGGTTGCAGGAATTTTGGTTGCATGATATTTATTTTTTTGGCTTAAACCTTGCACGTTATTTTTTTGTGTACAGTTAGATATATTTCTTCTAGCAGAAGAGGTTGCTCGATATTTTTTGGGGGGTTTACGCAACCCCCCCCCCATCAACTATCTAATGGTCCGTCCCCGCGTTAGTAATCTCGTACAGCATTACTATCTTTTTGCCTAAGGTACAAGTGTTCCATCGTTTTCGTTAACTATTTATTCAATTATTATCTATTCTATTATTAATATTAATATTATTATTATATTATCATCCATTCTTACCTATTTGTAGTTTATAAGGGGCTGAATAGCAATTGGGGCGTTGCCCTGTGTTAGAGTCTCCGTTATTTTCTAGTGACGAAATATTAATAAACTAAACTATTAAAACTAATTCAATCAATCATTTCAATCGATCAATCTTTTTATTTTTTTTGTTCCATACTGTCACGACTGAGTAGGTGCATAGCTAACTATGGTATGGTGGGTGATTGTACAATATTTGACAACACAGGCAGCAAAAGCTCTGTTCTAGAGCTGTACCAGTTCAAGGGAGAATGTATTTTACTATAGGAACTTAATTAAGAGTAAAACTTACTAAACTTAGTTTATCTGTTGGTATTAAAGCCCTGTGCTCAACTGCAGACAATTTCAAGGGTTTTTCTTCATTTTATGAATCTCCTTAGAATAAATGACAATGAGGTAATTTATATCCCTTCAGATACCTTCTATTCGGATCCCTTCGGATCCCTTCGGTGAGATGGCGTCCGGGGAATTAAACAATGAATTATCAACCGCAGTGAAAGGTTACTGTCGCATTTTTACTTCGCATTAAAACGATCAATAAAACTATATCAAAAGATGTTGAAAAAATTGTTAACGGAAAAAAGAGGGGAAAATTCCATTGTGAATTGATAGTTAAATCGTTGGCTCCAAACACTCCTTTTCCCGAAGGGATTCGAAGCGATTCGAATGTATCCAAAAGCGATATAAATTTTATGGTTTCCAGGCCTCGCCGTGAGCTTTTAGTCTCTAACCTGCAGAGTAAACCGAGTCGAAGTTCGAAATTCAAGGCAAGGCTAATGGTCTGTGTATTAATATCTGGGTTTTATTCATCTGTATGGACGTATCGGAGAACTATACATTCGTGCTCCTGTGAAGTAAAATTGCGACAGAATTTGTATTTTCTGAATGAATCGACCTCAAGTAGAACGTACCGAGAGTGAAGACGGTTGGTCAACCTCCTTTGTCATCATTTCCATCTGAAGGAAATGGATAAAATGAAGAAAAACCATCGGGAAATCGCCTGCAATTGAAGATGCATAAAAAGACGTCAACTAAGGTTAGTGAATTGTACTCTTAAATTTCTTTATATAAAATACGATGAAAACAAACCCAAACATTCTTTCTAGAAATACAGCTTTAGAACAGAGGCTACCTGTGGTTGAAACAGTGTCCAAGAACCTGAACCTACATAGCACTCAGTTGCTGTAATGTTTTTTATGGATCATAGCTTAGTCGTGATGTTCGATGCTTGTTGGTGGGTCTGAGGATAAGTATCAAAATTATTTTCAGCTTTGTTAGTGTTTTGGGTTTTTTGTCCTTCCAATACAGCTGAATCCTTAGTTTTTATGGCTGGAAACATTCCTTGTTGGCTTCCACAGGCTTTTGCATCGAGTTCGTTTAAAGCATCTGCATTCGCATGAACCTCATCTACCAGTTCATTTCCGTTCTGTACACGGGATTCGTTGACCAATGCCATAGAAACGTGCTTACTCCACTTGCCAATGACAGAGAGGTAAACTGGCAGGAAGCAGAGTCCATGGAGGAGACCAAGAAGAACCATGCCAAAAAACATTTTGAAAAATATACGGAAGATTTCGGAATCTGACAGCGCAGTCAGCAGTATTCCCAAAAGTGTGCTTATGCCTGAAACGAAAAAGAAAAGACATTCACCAGAAGTCCGTAGTTAGTGGACTTCTGCATGATTTTAATTTGGTTTGACTGTGTATGGGAATCCGGAATGAAAGATGGATTTTGCATTTCGATGAAACGCTGGATTGCGGATTCCTCATCCTGGATTCCCTATTCTCCATCTTTAATCCAGGATTCTACATCCCTTTACCTCCAATGAAAGTTTATATATATAATCCATATGTTAGAGCGCAAAATTTTGATGCTGCTAATCACTTGAAAGAGCAATTACTTGCCAGCTGCATATGAAGTAGAGAACATTTAGTTGATCCCTACTCCTTGTTTGTTTACAGGCCAGGTACTGAGTTCCCTGCTAGCAAAGTCTATTCTCCTTTGCTATTAATTGAGGGGAGGATACGCTGCTGATGTAGGACGTTTATCATTTTATCGAGCATGCGTTAGGTAACTCGGCCGAACGCTGACAAAATACTATACATGATTTTGACAGCCGCCGCGTCAAATTACATTCGAATTACGTCGGTGTATTTGGTTAAGAAAACCCGTTTTGAAAACTACTGGTTTCGTTCGAGTCTTATCAATAAATTTTAACGCTCTACATCGGCTGAGTCTCCTTCTTCCCCGCTTAAAGGGAAGGAAAGAGGAGAGACTCTGCTCGCAAAGAAGGCACCGAGGAGAGAGAACGAACGGTTCTATTAACGACATACCTCCTAGGGTAACACTGGCACCAACACTCTCTAAGGCGTGTACCACCCGCTTCTCTGGCGTTGCCTCGTCTGATTTGAGAAACGAAAGGGCGATGTGCGCGCTATAATCTACTGAGAACCCAATAGCCATCACCAGATTGATCATAGAAATCGAGTTCAAGGATACTCCCCAGATAAACATCAATCCAAACAACTCGAAGATTAGAGCCACAAAACCCAAAAACACAAGGAAGGTAACGATTAAGTCAACAAGAAAAGGACTTGTGATTAGCAAGATTGCTAACGAAGAAACTGCCAAGTTTCTCACTGTTTCCGTAAAAATGATTGCGTATTGCTCTAGATATATGAAGGGTTTGGCAATTGGGTAGGCACGGAGAGACGACTTTGTAGATAAATCTTTGCGTAAAGTCAGCATAGCATCGCGCTGAAACACCGAGGAATGAGAATCTGTAAAAAAAAAAAGAAGGAAAAAAGAAAAGAAAAACCAGAAGTTAAGTTAAATACACAGAAACAATGATAAACATGTATTGTCTCATATTTAAAGTAGGTTTATAATGCATCATATAATCCGTCAGTTCTGCAGCCAGGAGACTCTGTTTGGCAATATGTGTTGATGCCACTTGCAACACAAGCATAAGGGCCAGAGATGCGCACCAAGTACGTTGTTCACTTTTCATAATTTCTCACACCTGAAGAGAAGACCGACACTGTATGGCTCACTTTTGTTTGCGTCGCAAGTGAACACCGACTAGGCACAATACAAAACTAAGCACATGATTTTACCTTGAATGTAGCCCAAAATGCGCGACGCCACGACACTCTGCTTGTCATCTGAAAGCTTAACGTCTTGCGTAAAGTGAGAATAAAAAGGAGTTGCAAGAAACGTTTTTAGATTTGGAATGAAATCTGAACCCTCGGTAGTCAGATTTCGTCGTTGACAAAATGATATGAATTCGTCAATCCATGAACTAATCTGGTTCTTGTAGTGTTTATTTTGTATTATTATGCCATCTAATTTTTGAAGGGCTTCTTGTGAGGTTTTCGTGGCATAGTTTAAGTGCTCGTCTACCACAGCACTCACTTCAATGGGTCGTTCAAAGAATCTATCTCTTGCCTGTAGGTACGCCTTGTACTGGGTATTGTCCCTCACCAGCAGAGATCTATTGAAACTTTCACCGATGTTAACTGTCCCATAGATTCCAGCACCCAGGAGACCCAAAGATATAAGGATGACGATGATTTTGATATGCGATTTCATGAGGAATGTGCCCCATCTTTCCATTAGCTTACTGGACGTTGCCTGTCGAGGTTCATCCCATGGTGGTTTGCCCTCCTTGGGCGGCGGTGCAAAGCAGACAGGCAAACAGTTGCGGCGATTGGCTTTTATTCTTTTGACATCAAAGGTCAACAGCGCAACGAATGCTGTTACGATAAGCAAGTATGAAAAAGTTATCGTGAAGGCAGCATACGTGCAGAAATACTGAATTGAGGGGAATTGCGACGAAGCACTAACTGCAAAGGCCACCAGATCTGTTATGGTTGTCATGGTAATGGTGGCCCCTGTGTTTGACATCACTAGCACCACAGTTTCTTTCACTGATAGATCACGGGACTGCTTATCGAGCTCGTCAATGATTATAAACAAATCATCAATAGCTACTCCAACTACCAGGAAAGGTAGAACACCTACTATTTTCACAAACGGAGTTTGTATAATCATGGAAAATCCAAACCCTGCAGCTATGCCAAGAGCAACACAGATAACACCGCCCATACCAAGCAACGAGTGGCCGGTCAGTGGGTTCCGACACATCTTACCCAACATGATGTTGGCAAAGTTTATCATGATCGTAAACGTCAGCGCAAAGTACCTACAAAACCAAAATAAATTTTATTTGAATTGCGCATGAGGGCTGAAGGGAGGAGTGGGGGGGGGGGGGGGGTACGGGGGGGTACGCGTTCTGACTAATATATATATATACCCTCGGTTTCCAGAGGTTCTACTTCGCTGCAGGTGAGCGCCAAAACAAGAACAGATAACCTCTCTCAGTATAGTTATTTGACCGAAGGGGGAATATTTGCTTGTGACAAAGAAGCCATTACCTTATATCCGAACTGCTGCTGTCATCAATAGCATCATCTAAACTGCGTTCGGCTTCATAAAGGATCTCTGCACAGGTCATGTTATTCTTTAATGATGACAACATATCGAGAAACGCTTGTTCCCAGGCAATAACTTTGTCGTAGTCTTCATCAGAGTCTGCCTCTCTCAGATAATAAACGAGTCGCATTGCTTGAACGTCTGAGATGTTGCCAATGTTCTTTTTGTCATTCCCAAACATGCGTTTCATATTTTGACAAGAAGGTCTGCCATTGCTCATGAGAGCGGGCGAAGGACAAAGAGATGCAACACCGAGTTGTGAACTTATGTTGACTAAGTTCTTCTCTTGGAATTTGAATATTTCTAAAGGATTTATAAACATGCATTCGTCGGATGAGGAGCCCTCAATACCAGACAGAGTTGCACAGATCTTGGAGTACTGGTTTAGATTGACAATCTTCTGGTGGATCGCAAGTGCGTCCTTTAAGCATTCTACTGACAAGAG
The DNA here is from genome assembly GCF_029948245.1 of Actinia tenebrosa. Taxonomy (NCBI): domain Eukaryota; kingdom Metazoa; phylum Cnidaria; class Anthozoa; order Actiniaria; family Actiniidae; genus Actinia; species Actinia tenebrosa. The sequence goes on from NW_028292585.1 coordinate 1,231,929, forward strand.
TTTCTCATTGGATTTCGGGACAAGAATTATTATCTCTTGACGTAAGTTGAGCCTGAAATGCTGTTCGGCTTTTTTTAAGTCCTTCATTCCTTGGCTTGCTTGCGGCACAAAAATCTTAGACGATCTTTTTTCGAAGTTCAGCCAAGCAAAACCGATTGAGAAGCATCCAACGATAGTCAAACACAACAGGAGTATTATTTTGGGATGTGATGCTATCGTTCCACTGGAAGCTGCAAACATTTTCTCCACCTTTTGGTGAAAACATCGACAGAGCGCCAACCAGTAGAAGCGGCAGGGCGTCGACCCATGTTGATGGCTGTTGATCAATAAAACAATCTAATGAGCTTTTGCTTCGAGCCGTTACGCAAGTAGCAAAACTTATTACTGGGATACCTGTGATATCATCTTATTATCTTATTATCGTTATTATCTTGAACTTCACAATACAGTCCGTTATAACCTATACTTATTTTATATGAACTGTTTTCGCTTCAAAGTCTACTCACAAAGGAACATGAGGTACATAGCAATATTATTATTATCGATAAATTATAAAATGTACAGCAATTATGAAAGAGATCTTGAGCAAATATTAGCCTGTATTTACGTTTTAAATGAAGTATTTTGATTTTTGTGCGAATGTGCACGTTTATATATGGAACCTAATTACGTATGCCAAAATCCGGAACGGAACAACTGGAATAATATGGCATAAATGCTCTGCCTACAAACGGCTTTCAACACTGTTATTAGAAATTTGCTACTAATGTAAATATATTCCTTGGGGCGGTCAAAATTTCATTTTTTAGCTAACGTAACTTCTAAGTATAAACTCCTTTAGATTTCTAACACAAACAGAGGTCCTTTCACCCAGTACCTGAACAATCGAAGCGTTTTGATCTCCTTTAATTTTTCTTCAAAAAATGATGATTCATTAAGAAATATCGATAAATTATAAAATGTACAGCAATTATGAAAGAGATCTTGAGCAAATATTAGCCTGTATTTACGTTTTAAATGAAGTATTTTGATTTTAAAGCGAGCTATACAATTTTCGTGCGAATATGCACGTTTATGAAATCTATTACATATGCCAAAATTTGGACCGGAACTGGAATTGGAGTTCCAGATTGAGTTGTTTGATGACTTTGATGAGTATGGCATAAATGCTCTGCCTACAAACGGCTTTCAAAACTGTTATTAGAAATTTGCTACTAATGTAAATATATTCCTTGAGGCGGTCAAAATTTCATTTTTTAGCTAACGTAACTTCTAAGTATAAACTCCTTTAGATTTCTAACACAAACAGAGGTCCTTTCACCCAGTACCTGAACAATCGAAGCGTTTTGATCTCCTTTAATTTTTCTTCAAAAAATGATGATTCATTAAGAAATATCGATAAATTATAAAACGTACAGCAATTATGAAAGAGATCTTGAGCAAATATTAGCCTGTATATACAATTTTCGTGCGAATATGCACGTTTATGAAATCTATTACATATGCCAAAATTTGGACCGGAACTGGAATATTGGAGTTCCAGATTGAGTTGTTCGATGACTTTGATGAGTATGGCATAAATGCTCTGCCTACAAACAGCTTTCAAAACTGTTATTAGAAATTTGCTACTAATGTAAATATATTCCTTGAGGCGGTCAAAATTTCATTTTTTAGCTAACGTAACTTCTAAGTATAAACTCCTTTAGATTTCTAACACAAACAGAGGTCCTTTCACCCAGTACCTGAACAATCGAAGCGTTTTGATCTCCTTTAATTTTTCTTCAAAAAATGATGATTCATTAAGAAATATCGATAAATTATAAAACGTACAGCAATTATGAAAGAGATCTTGAGCAAATATTAGCCTGTATATACAATTTTCGTGCGAATATGCACGTTTATGAAATCTATTACATATGCCAAAATTTGGACCGGAACTGGAATATTGGAGTTCCAGATTGAGTTGTTCGATGACTTTGATGAGTATGGCATAAATGCTCTGCCTACAAACAGCTTTCAAAACTGTTATTAGAAATTTGCTACTAATGTAAATATATTCCTTGAGGCGGTCAAAATTTCATTTTTTAGCTAACGTAACTTCTAAGTATAAACTCCTTTAGATTTCTAACACAAACAGAGGTCCTTTCACCCAGTACCTGAACAATCGAAGCGTTTTGATCTCCTTTAATTTTTCTTCAAAAAATGATGATTCATTAAGAAATATCGATAAATTATAAAACGTACAGCAATTATGAAAGAGATCTTGAGCAAATATTAGCCTGTATATACAATTTTCGTGCGAATATGCACGTTTATGAAATCTATTACATATGCCAAAATTTGGACCGGAACTGGAATATTGGAGTTCCAGATTGAGTTGTTCGATGACTTTGATGAGTATGGCATAAATGCTCTGCCTACAAACAGCTTTCAAAACTGTTATTAGAAATTTGCTACTAATGTAAATATATTCCTTGAGGCGGTCAAAATTTCATTTTTTAGCTAACGTAACTTCTAAGTATAAACTCCTTTAGATTTCTAACACAAACAGAGGTCCTTTCACCCAGTACCTGAACAATCGAAGCGTTTTGATCTCCTTTAATTTTTCTTCAAAAAATGATGATTCATTAAGAAATATCGATAAATTATAAAACGTACAGCAATTATGAAAGAGATCTTGGGCAAATATTAGCCTGTATTTACGTTTTAAGAGCGACTGTCCAGAAATATCGAGCACGGGGCGGCCACAGTCAAAAAATAAAAGTCCTTCATTTTTGGTCTGTAGACACTATTAGATGAGTTTATGAACGTACTGGGGTCGGTTTTTCGATCTACGTAAAAAATCCAGATTTTTTTGAAAAAAACGATTTCACCCCGTGTCGCTCTAAAAATTGCTCAAGAAACGGCTGCGAATTACGCTTTCAAAAACATTCTCGCTCCAAGTGAAAACCCAAGTTACAATCAAATTTGCAACTGAATTCAAGAAAAGGGGTGTTGAACAATTGTTCCAGGTGATTTTAGACGTTTTAAACTAAACTTTAGATAGAAAAAAATTGCATTCTTCCAGCACAGTTATTCACAGTCTCGATTTTACCTCACATTTATAAAAGCGATTTTTTGCATGTGGCCATTCTCCAATTTTTACAAAACTCAAGCTGTACAATGTTCAAATGATAGAATAACACGAACTACAAAAATTAGTTTGGGTTTTTCCACGGGCCTTATGAAAACTTTATGCGAAGTTGGAAAAATTTGCCATGTAAATATGCAAATTAGCAGTTTGTTTACATCTCCACACCACAGATCACGGCCGCGAAAAAAGTCATCTAAAATAGTTTTAACAGCTTATTAATCCACACATTAGCCTATCTAAGGACTATCTAAGCATGATTGGCCTTTGTTATTATTTTAAACAATTATTTGTTGAAGTTAAGCCTACACTTCCGGTGTTGAAGACACTCAGCTTGCTTGCCTGGGTGGCATTCCATCGGTGCGTAGTAGACTTAAAATGACTGTTAACATGCTCTATAAACGTTACTATTCCTCACTAGTGGTATCCAGCTTATCACATAGTATTTTCACATACTAAGTATGCTTGAAAGTTTGCATTACTTTGTAAATAAGCAGGGATCAAACCTGTCAAATGGCGTGACAAACAACAGTTTGCGCGGAGCAGGACGTGACGTCGTTTGGTACAGTACGTTTTTTATTGCCTGAACATCTTGTGATTTGGCATAAACTAAAGAGAATCACTCATTATCAAGATTTGTTTTTTTTAGCTGTCATATGTTTTCTTGCTTGATCGAAGTCATGTTTAAAATTGGTTACATGTATAATGAGTGCAGTTGTAGCCTGATATACAATTCCCCCTCCCCTACCCCACTAGCTTCATGGCTGTACAATAGATCGAATGTATTATAGACTCGCCTGGTTTCGTGGAAGCGTAAATCTGATATAAGACTGAGAAAAAAGAAAATACATTTTAAAGTATATATATATATAACATTTTATGTCGATAGTGCGATTTGATAGAACTGTGATCTGAACATGACGCGTGTGTGGCCGAAATGTCCAGGAATTTGATAGTTTCAATCAAATTCCAAAAAATTGTTGTACATTACCAGGTAGACAAAAATAAAAGCAGCATTTAACAAAGTGTTTATAGTCAGTATAGAAATTTGTTAATTATGGTGAGCATCAGTTATGGAGGCTCGTGAATCATGTTCTTTTCAAGCTATCATTGGTGGTCATTGTGGGTTTGACCCAAAAGAAAGAGTGGGAATCCAAAAGCAGAGTGGGGTTTGAGCAAAAGTGGATCGAAAACTGTGTTAAAAGAGACTGGTGTTTTTCTTACTGTTGGTTCAGGAAGGTTGGTGGATTGCTAGCATGACATTGACTAATATATACGGTCTATACGACGCCATGACTACTTGCGCAGTGCTCAGTCGTGAAATTGTGCAAGCTTGACGCTACTACATCATTGATTAGGGACTGGTCATAAAATATAGGGGGGGTGGGGGTGGGCAAAATCAGAATAGAATCAGTGTTTTTTATCGTGGCCCAAATAAAATGATGCTGAAAATCCTGATGACCCAAAACCAGTTTTGAAGCAAAATTGCAGGCCCACCCATTTTAGTTGTCAAATTTTATCAACAGCCCACCCCTTTTAAGGAGTTCAAAATTATGTGACCCATCCCCTGATTTTGTCCCCCCCAACCCCCCCCAACCCCCCATACTTTATGACCAGTCCCTTACACATATAGAAATAGTCTTGGGGAGGCCAACGAAGAGAGTGAAGTTATCTTACGAATGGAAGAATTGACTTTGTTAAGTCGAACAACACGAGGGACGCAAGCTACTTGATTGCAAATCGATGTGGGATGTGGTTCGATGATTCTAGTTAGCTTTTATATAAACTAGTTCTTTGATGTCTGAATTCCATGAGATATTAGGATGCGTTCATAATGTATGCCAGAGAGTGGTGGTGAGGGGGGGGGGGGGGGTGGGCAGATTGAATTTAGGGGGGATCGGAAAAAGTTTTACCAATAAAAAGGGGGGGGGGGGGTGGGTGGGTTGAAAACCTTTTTTCAGAGAAATGGGGGGGATGCAAAATTTTTAGAAGAAGCTACGAGAGTTTGCCAGGGGGGGGGGGGGTATATTATTTTTTGGGGGACTTTTGGGTGGTCTTAAGAATTGTTTTGTCACTTAAAGATTTCATCTGCCCCCACCCCTTCTGCCATACAATATGAACGCAGCCTTATTCAAATGGGGGTTTTTTTGTCGTAAAGAACAATATAATTGAAAGCTCATAGAGAGTCTTGATAACGAGTGATTCTCTTTAGTTTATGCCAAATCACAAGATGTTCAGGCAATAAAAAACGTACTGTACCAAACGACGTCACGTCCTGCTCCGCGCAAACTGTTGTTTGTCACGCCATTTGACAGGTTTGATCCCTGCTTATTTACAAAGTAATGCAAACTTTCAAGCATACTTAGTATGTGAAAATACTATGTGATAAGCTGGATACCACTAGTGAGGAATAGTAACGTTTATAGAGCATGTTAACAGTCATTTAGGCCGTGGTCACACTGGGGCCACTGAATAGGCTTGAGATGGGTTTCTTTTGATTATGATCTTAACAATCTTAAGACGGTATTAAGAACAAAGTGGTCACATTAGATAAATGGCTTGTCTTATTATAGGTTAAATAAACATAAACCTTTGCGAATCACTTAAGGTTATTTCAGTTCATGCTCCCGACATGAACATTTATCTTTCGTTGTTTATCTGGCGTACGATTGTAACTTCACGTGAAAACCAAAGTTTGCGTAGACGTCAAACAAGAAGGCGAATATTTCAAGTACTACAGCAACAGTTTGCTTATCGTAGGCAGCGTTTATTGCAGAACACAGCAGCATTCGTATTTCTGCAAATCAAAATTTAACTAGACGCCATGAGAGGCGATTTTGGACTTTACCTCGGCCACAGATTGGCTGGTTCGAAGTACAGCTTAACAACGCCTCCCAAACCATGTACTGGAAAGAACATTTCCGGATGACAAAAAATACTTTCGAAGAGCTTGTTGCTCTAGTCGGTCCCGAGCTAGAGCGAGAGAATACACGATTCAGACAAACTGTACCGGTTAGCAAGCGTGTAGCCATGATAACTTTTAAGCTTCAGGTAAAAAACGCGGGAAAGTGCCGAAGTGAGTAGTGATCAGATGAACAAACTACTCTTCGCTCATTGGCCAAGATGTTATTCCTTCATTAAAGTGTTTACTTAGCTCGTTTCTAACCTCCTAAGAACTAGTCTTAACTTAAGCTTCGGAACTTTTGTAGTTTTATTTGTTTTCGCCTCGGATTACATGAAATCTCATAATCGAGGTAAAGGTCGGTCACACATGCATTTCTGTATAGAACAGGTTAAACAAACAAGTGTTATTTATTTAGCCAGCATTTAAGCTCCAGTGTGACCGCGGCCTAAGTCTACTACGCACCGATGGAATGCCACCCAGGCAAGCAAGCTGAGTGTCTTCAACACCGGAAGTGTAGGCTTAACTTCAACAAATAATTGTTTAAAATAATAACAAAGGCCAATCATGCTTAGATAGTCCTTAGATAGGCTAATGTGTGGATTAATAAGCTGTTAAAACTATTTTAGATGACTTTTTTCGCGGCCGTGATCTGTGGTGTGGAGATGTAAACAAACTGCTAATTTGCATATTTACATGGCAAATTTTTCCAACTTCGCATAAAGTTTTCATAAGGCCCGTGGAAAAACCCAAACTAATTTTTGTAGTTCGTGTTATTCTATCATTTGAACATTGTACAGCTTGAGTTTTGTAAAAATTGGAGAATGGCCACATGCAAAAAATCGCTTTTATAAATGTGAGGTAAAATCGAGACTGTGAATAACTGTGCTGGAAGAATGCAATTTTTTCTATCTAAAGTTTAGTTTAAAACGTCTAAAATCACCTGGAACAATTGTTCAACACCCCTTTTCTTGAATTCAGTTGCAAATTTGATTGTAACTTGGGTTTTCACTTGGAGCGAGAATGTTTTTGAAAGCGTAATTCGCAGCCGTTTCTTGAGCAATTTTTAGAGCGACACGGGGTGAAATCGTTTTTTTCAAAAAAATCCGGATTTTTTACGTAGATCGAAAAACCGACCCCAGTACGTTCATAAACGCAAAAAACATTGTCTACAGACCAAAAATGAAGGACTTTTATTTTTTTGATTGTGGCCACAAATTTTCGATTTTGCTCGATATTTCTGGACAGTCGCTCTTAAATGAAGTATTTTGATTTTAAAGCGAGCTATACAATTTTCGTGCGAATATGCACGTTTATGAAATCTATTACATATGCCAAAATTTGGACCGGAACTGGAATATTGGAGTTCCAGATTGAGTTGTTCGATGACTTTGATGAGTATGGCATAAATGCTCTGCCTACGAACGGCTTTCAACACTGTTGTTAAAAATTTGCTACTAATGTGTAAATATATTCCTTAAGGCGGTCAAAATTCTATTTTTTAGCTACACTACACTAGAGTAACAGGGAAAGCACAAGGGAATACAAGGAAACAAAGTGGATACCCGGAATGCACTAGAGAAACACAAGGAAAGCACAATATACAAAACAAGCTAACTCGCGAGTAGTATGCAACCATGAAGTGCATATAATATCGATAGCTAGTGATTCAAAGTACTCTAGCAAAGGAGACGTTTCGGAAAGAAGCTACTTTCCTTCTCTTATATTGGTATGGTTTATTGGACTGGACTACTAGTACAAAACGATTGATACTTCCTGTAAAGTGCGAGTTGAAGATAGATCAGGATAGCACTGAATTAACGAAGATTCTATTCGATTCTATTCAATTCATAGGGATATTTCTCCCCTCCAATTCAGCTTTTCGATATTTGAATATAATATGGCAAGGAAGACTTTTCCAACAGATAATCGATTTTTCGCTCACCTTTTCGGTTCTTCTGATTGCTTTTGATGCACAGAGCTGTTGTCAGCTTTGGAAGTTGCTTCTCTTCTTGTTTGTGACATTTCGTCCCTAAAAATCCAAATTGTAAAGCAGTAGTCCAGTTCAAAAGCGAGTAAAAGGTTATTCACGAATATAATCGAGCTAAATGGCGATTTCTATATTGAGGACACGGTGTTGCAGCGCGTTTGGTAATCGATTTTCACATACAAAAACATACAAATATGGTTTTACCATATGAGCAAATGAAAAAGCTTTTCACACATGTCAAAGCAAAAAATATAATTAGAAAGACAGTAATACATACGGCCTTATTGAATGAAAAGCTGTTTTTTCCTTCTTGTTTTACTTGTGATTACAAATTTAGAAATGGCAACAACTGAAGGTTTGGACGCGAACGTGCGTGACCAGCACAACTATCGCGTGACCAATTGCACGTGACGTGCAATGGTTTATTATGTTACCACTAGTGCAAACGTCATATTTTATTATTGAGCTTACCTTGACTTGGTTTTGTAAGTATTAGCAAAAGTGCGCCTACGAAATAATTTTCTTACGTCTTAAGCAAACGCTGTATGGAGAATCAGAGCACAGAAATTACCCTTTAGCTGGAATTTTCGAGATGATGTATTCATATTAATGCAGAAAGAATCAAGGCTTTTAATTGACTAGCGAAAGTAAAAACCAATAAAGCTGAAGCGACGTCAATGGTTGAAACCAGCAGGGGGAGTTAACTGAAATTTAGTGATCGTAACCGTCAGATGGAAAATCATTATAATGTACTCTTTGATGGGCGTTGTTTTTTTTCGCTCACTCCCCTTTTACAAGCGGATTACTAAGCTCCGCCTTCAAGTTAGCTAGGCATCGGCATCCTTACAAAGGAGATAATTTACGCCCAATATACGCAAAGTAGGTCAAAGACAAGAGGGCAGTTTCAAAGGTAAGAACTCAACTATAGTCAAGATGGAGTTGTAATTTACTCATTCTTGATAAAATCTAAGCGTCTTCCTTATCAATCTTCCTCTTAGAAAATATGGACGAGGAAATAGAATTGCAACGGCGGTCGGGTCAAAGGAGGTACAGGTACGGTCGGTTTAATTATAGAAAAAAAATTATCGTGCATAACGTATTCTTCTAAAAGATAGTAGTATAGGGAATGGGGGTTCCAGCGCAATCTCAACACGGGGTAAGACCCGCGTCAAAAATCCATCTACGGACGACCCCCACTCCAAGTGTGGTTGAGGGCAACAGCGCACTTAAATATGTTAGTCTATATATGGAGTGCGAAGAATGTAAGAGAACTTTTAAGAAAGAAGCGGATTTGAAAAAGCATTTGAAAATGAAGACGAAGTGTATGAGCAGTTATGATTGTGGATGTGGTAAGAAGTTTGAGACTAAGGTTAAATTGTTTTGGCATTGTCAGGACTGTGAGTACGACTACGACGACCTAAAAAGTGCTTGGTATTAGGTATAAAATATTTCCTATTATATAGATGGAATCCCAAAGCAACTTCAGCACGGTGTCAATACCCGGTAACGGTGAGATTGACGTTAGACAGTTTTGGCGTCAGTCAGAAAGGAAGGTTAAAAGGACTCTCCGAAAAGGTATAGAAGAATTAGGAGCCCTGAAAGCGAGCATAATGGTAGAAGTAAGTTTGTCAAAAGACGAGGTAATGACGACAGCAATGTTGCGATCAAAGTCGTTAGTGATATTAGAATCCACGAATCTGGATAGGTCACTCAGTGAAGCCTTAGAAGCAATAATGGAGTCGCTGTCTAACTACACGAAAGAAGGATCGGGTTGGACAGTAGAGGAGGTTGAAGGAATAGAGATAAGTATAGCCAGGTACGTACCCATACGAGGGGGGAGTTACGTACCGCTACCAACGTGGGTAGAAAGGAAGAAGGCTATTGTAAACGTGAAGAATGAAGACAATCGATGCTTTATGTGGGCAATCAGGTCTGCACTGTATCCAGCAGAGAAGGATCCCTGTAGGACAAGTAAGTATCCCACAGATGATTTAGAGTGGGATGGTGTGGAATTTCCCATGCAGTTGATAGACATCCCCATATTTGAGGAAATAAACGATCTAGCAATTAACGTTTACGGAGTCAGAGAGCAGACGATAGTACCGTTAGTTCTGTCAAAAAGTAAAGGAGAGCGCGTACATTTATTCTACCACGGCGGACACTACTCATGGGTTAAACACATTAGCAGACTATTCTACAGACATACTAAGCACAAAGGCAAAAAGTACTTCTGTGACTGCTGCTTGCTGTCATTTACATCCTTAAATGCCCTAAAGAAACACGATGAGATCTGCCGCGGAGTCGAAGAAGTGGCGCAACGGATCCAGATGCCCACCAACAAAGAGCTTTCATACGCAAACCATCAAAAGCAGATGCAAGTGCCTTACGTGATATATGCAGACTTCGAAGCGTTGATAACTAAGGAAGAGCAGAAACGTGGTGCCACGAATAAGGTAGGATTACACGAGATCTGCTCCTTTGGTTACATAGTAGTCAGATCAGACGGTAAAGCAAACCCTCCTGTGATTTACCGAGGTAAGAACGCAGCTAATGAGTTTCTAGAAGCATTGCGAGAAGAGGAGGGGGAGATTAGAGAACAATTAAGACGTCCAAAGAAGATGGAATTTACCAAAGAGAACCAGGAGGCTTTTAACAAGGCAAAAAAATGCCACATTTGCCAACATACGCTTCTTCAGTTTGGAAGACGAGCCAAGAAAGCGTGGGATGAAGATGGAAAGTATCTAGGAGAAGCTCATTTTAAATGCGGGAAGTATGCTAAGAAAGGTGAGAAGCCGGGAAAGCCCTCCACGCACTGCATTCACTGCCACAAAGCATTTGTTGAGGATTTCTATGTGGATAAGGTTAGGGATCACTGCCACATCACTGGTAAATACAGAGGAGCGGCTCATTGGAAATGCAATATAAACTTCAAAGTAAATCCAGATATGGAGATTCCGGTGTTCTTTCACAACCTCCGCGGTTACGACTCCCATTTGCTACTACAAGGAACAGACGGCTCCGACGTCAAATGCATACCCAACAACAAAGAGCGCTACATGTCCGTAACTGTGGGTAAGCTAAAGTTCTTAGATTCGCAGCAGTTTATGGCGGACTCCTTGGCAAACCTCGTAAAGTATAACACCAACTTTCCCATTTCCAGTCAATATGGTGCGGAAAGGAAAGGAGTCTACCCATACGAATACATGGATTCCTGGGATCGATTCAAAGAGTCCCTACCACCCAAAGATCGCTTCTACAGCACCCTAAACGAGTCCGGCATAAAGGATGAGGAGTACCAGCATGCGTTAGACGTGTGGGAAAAGTACTCCTGTGAGAACATGGGGGACTACCACGACATCTACCTAAGGTCTGACGTAGTGCTGCTTGCAGATGTTTTCCAAAGCTTCAGAAAGATGGCTATGGAATATTACGGATTGGATCCCGCTAATTTCTACACGGCTCCTGGGCTCAGCTGGAGTGCTTTGTTAAAGAAGACAAATGCGCAGTTGGATCTCCTAACGGAGTACGACATGTATCGGTTTATGGAAGACGGTATTCGTGGCGGCGTATGCGGACCCAGCCGACGTTACGCCCGCGCAAACAACCCCTTAGTAGAGCACGACCCAGAGAAACCAACCACATACATTTACTACCTGGATGCGAATAACCTTTATGGTTGGGCAATGTCACAGTACCTACCTGTGAGAGACTTCGAATGGGATCCAGTGAAGCCGATAGACTTCTACATGCAGGTAGGAAAGGAGGAAGACAAGGGTTACGTCTTAGAAGTGGATCTGGAGTACCCAGAGCGCCTGCACGACGAACACAATGAGTTCCCCTTAGCACCAGAAGCGATAGAGATACCATTTAAGCAGCTAAGTCCGCTGCAAAAGCAAATGTGCCCTGGTTACAAACCGTACAGGAAACTAACTATGAACCTGATGGATAAGAAGAAGTATGTGGTACATTACCGCAACCTGCAGTTCTACGTGCGACACGGAATGCGCGTAGAGAAGATCCACAGAGTCCTAAAATTCACGCAGGAACCCTGGATGCGCCCCTACATTGACTTTAACACGCAAAAGCGTACGCAGGCAAAGAATGACTTCGAAAAGAACCTGTTTAAACTAATGAACAATAGCGTATTTGGTAAGACAATGGAGAACATCCGCAAGCGCGTAAGCGTAAAAATAGTCGGCACCAAAGAGGAAGCAGAAGCATACGTGTCACAGCCAGGCTTCGTTAGATACGTAGAAATGCTGAACTTCTACGTGATTCACATGAAAAGGGCAAACCTCTTACTAAACAAGCCCGTTTACACAGGCTTTACGGTGCTGGATCTATCGAAGCTGCTTATGTATGAGTTCTACTACGATAAGCTTAAGCCAAAGTACGGAGACCGCTGTCGCCTCCTGTACACAGACACCGACTCCCTAATTCTAGAAGTGCAAACGGAAGACGTTTACAAAGACTGCCTCCCCGACATAGACGAGTACGACACCAGCGGTTACCCGAAGGAGCACTTCCTTTACTCTGCGAAGAATAAGAAGGTAATTGGGAAGATGAAAGACGAAATGTTAGGAAAACCCATAGTAGAGTACGTGGGTCTGAAACCAAAGATGTACAGCGTGCTAAAGTTAGACGGCGTAGAAAAGAAAGCTAAAGGCGTAAAAAAGTACGTGGTTAAGAAGGACATTACGCACGAGTCCTACCTCAACGTATTACGAACACGTAAGGAACAGCGGCATAAGATGAACAGCCTGCGCAGCTATGGTCATCAGATACATAACGTCACGCAGGAGAAGGTGTCACTGTCTGCATTTGACGGTAAGCGATGGATGTGTGATGACGGAGTGCATACGATAGCATTCGGACATCACACGATAAGCAGTTCTTCCATGACGAACCCACGTGTGGGGCCATCGTGAAGATAATACAAGATGGGCTGACCCTTCTTAGCTATTACGCTTCGGATCTGGTAAGTTTCCAAAGACCAATTAGGATCCGTAGCTCTTTTGGATCCTCCTTCTAATTCACCCGGTCCGTAGAGATATCGGACCGTGACATTACCTAATCTCTTTTCCTGGGGGAAGACCGCCCTCGAACTTCTGACGTAGGACTTGTGTTCCACGTGTTTCTTTTTTATGGCATCCTTGGGTTTCATTCCTGTAGCCCTGGCCGCCTCGTTGTTCAAAGCCGCGACGACCTGGGGGAGCCTCTGAGTCCATTCCCTGTTGCGTTTGGAGGGATCTTCCAGCTCTTTCCAATACTGGTACCCAAAGAGACGCTCGGCCAGGGTCTTATTGAATCTTTCGACAATGCTCTGACCCCTGTGGTACTCTGCTTCGGCTCTCCTAATATTAGTGCTGTGGTCTTTCAGGGTCTTAGTAACCACGCCCATGAACTCTGTCCCCGCATCCACTTGCAGCAGCTTAGGCCATTTCAAAACGCGTTTATAAATCCTACCTAGGGCTTCTGCGACTTCTCCAGAATCCTTGCTGGTTATGGGTTCGGCGTCCTTGTATCTGCTTGCGATATCGACTACGGTCAAAGCGTATCTATAGGTCTTCTTTCTCACCTTGTCGTGCGGTAAGAAAAGCAAATCCGCCTGATGAACTTCATTGGGGGTATTTACGGTGAAGCTGGGCCTGGGAATGTACTTCGGCACGGGAAGATAGACCTGCCAGAGGGTTTGTTTTCTTAGCCAGTTCTTAGCCGTTTCATCTGATACCCTGGCCGCGGTCGCGAGTTTCTTGATAGCTGACGCTCCTTTCCAATAACCTTCAGGTCCATAGTAAATCCTTTTGAGTTTGTCCTCTACGCGGCCCATTATATGAATTCCAGGACGAGATTGATCTTACGTCCGTTAAAATCCACCGTCTTTCCGTCCACTTTAATGGTGATGTTTATGCTTTCTACCAAATTAGACAAGTCATATTCCAAAGAAATGGGGGTGTATTCTACTGGGTCAAATGGATTACCTTTGGGCAGAAACTTGGACATAAGAGAAGACTTTTCTCCATTGTTGTAACTATGGACCAAGTCGCAATAGACTTCGTAAGAGGATGCGACTTTCCATTTCACAGGTATGGCTGTGTTGGTAATCGTCTTGCCTGAGGCACATAATAAAGATCCCAATGGGTCAGACTTTCCAAAAGTCATTGAATAATTTGACATATTATGTTTGAGGGTCATTTCGTGCGGCAATCCTGTGGTGAGAGTATAACCGTGTTTTGCTAATTCCTTAGCAAGGGTGATTGGTGTGTAATGTCCATCGGGCAGCAATACGCCTTGATAATTGCCGCCGCCTTTATGCTCAGTGATCAAGGCATTGACTAAATTATACCAAGAATTGTACAAAGAGCAACTAACCAACCGAACTTTATGGGCTTTAATGGGGGGATTCAGATAAGTGGTAAAGTTATTTTTATCGCTTTCCAAAAAGACGATCATATATTTCAGGAAACACAGTTCCCTTCGTTAGAGCAGATACACCAAAGCTACGCCTCCGGCCAGCCCTGCGACTCCTACAAAGACCAATTCATTGTCTTTTTGTTTCTTAGAAGGCTGATAGTAATTCTTAAACTGAGGCTTTCTTAACCCCGTTAATGCCGCGGGGTGCGCCTGCGCATAAAGCTTAAAGGCGTAGTCTGTATTTTCAAAGTTCTTATCCGCCTGCATTTTGTCTTGGTAGTTCTTGTCCAACCAATCCCTGTAAGCTTGTCTTTTTTCATTCCAAGCTGCCACGTCCCTTTGATATTTCTCCAGCGCTAAATCATGCCTTTTCCTTTCGGCGGCCAAATCTCCGCTGCGATCACCTCTAACTAATCTATCCAAATACTGACCACCATAATTAGCTCCAGTGAATGCTAAAGCTGCAATAACTCCACCTGCGACCACGCTAGCCATTATATATTAGAAAATCACAGGGATTTTCGCGAGTTATGTCGTTGGCAGGTACTTTTCCTTCTGTAGGTAATTCTTTGCCATGATAGCTCCGCCTACGGCAGCGGTCATTTTAGCAAAATTAGCGAAGCTCTTGCTTGGGTCTTCAGTAAAGTCTTCTTTGAGCACTTTCTTACCTACCCAACCAATACCCGCAACGATGGAAGTAATAATAGCTGCTTCTTCAACAGTTTTCAATAACGCGGTTGACATTATATTACAGAGTGAGAAGGAAAATCTAGGTCGCCACGGCACGTGGTGATAAATCTACTCCATTTCAGGGATCTTACTTTTTCTAACAGCCGGCTCCACAGGTGCGTGCACGGGCGCGTGATATGTTGGTGGTTCTACCTTTTTCGTAGCCCGCCATTGTAAGTAAAGGCTGCCTGCTGCTATAGCAACTCCTAACGCGCCAATGACGTACCCAGGATTAATGAAGGATTCCTCTTCTTTTTCCTCCACCTTTTCTTCTTTTTTGGCTTTGTTCTTCCTGTTCATCTCCGCGAGCTTCTTACAGGCAGCAACTCTGCCCGGAGATTTAGCCTTGGTAATCTTTTGCTCCTCTTGGGGCTGCTCTACCTTCGACTCTGGTTCACTCATTTATATCTAAGGACTTGAAGGACTTGATAAGTACTTGACTAAGTACTTAAGGACGACTTGGAAATAACCTGGGCGCAACCTGACCAAGTACTTAAGGACGACTTGACTAAGTACTTGAGGCGACTTGATCAGGTACCTCAGCAAGTGCCGCCTGGAAGACCTTTTCGACTTCTCTGTCCTTCTTGAAGTCCTTCCAAGACATCGTAAGTTCCTTCAAGTCAACGTGCTGAGCTACGTGAAGTGCCGCAGAGGCGACTGCCATTAACTTACCGCACTTCAAAGACACCCAGTCGCAGGTTATCTTAAGTTCTTGAGCAATAACGTAGTCCTCGCTATGTCCTTCCGCAGTTGCTCCACGTCGCCTATGGGCAGCGCAAGTCCAAGCAATTTAGTCGCGAACTTAATGGCTGAGTCTGCTACGGCGTCCGTGGTCTTACTTGCAAGGGCGGCCTCGTACCTCTTATGGAACTTCTTAACCTCCTCTTCCGACAACTTATTTACCTGCTCATGGGTAAGTTCCTTGCCTATCATTTCTTTACACTTCCCCGAAGACACAAGGATGTTAAGTTGTTCCTTAAGGTTACTTTCGTCTAACTGCGCGGGGACTTCATCTAAGAGCTGCTCAATGTCCATATATGTTAATGGAATACGGAAACCTCAAAGAGAAGATCATTTTGGAATGTTGGTGCGTTTTTAGGTGCCGCATGTATTCTTGTAACTGTTCCTTGGATATCTCACCGCCGTAGTCGCTTAAGATGGTTTCCAGGTCAGACTTGCTCGGAGTATAAAATACTACGAGAGAGCCTATGTTTTCCCTAAAAGGCTTAGAGACGCTGGTAAGCTGCTGCGAGAGCAACCAAACGCTGATATCGTCGTGTCTACCGCTGAAGGCGAGCTTAACGAGCTCGGAGGTGCGCTTTTTTACGTCGTCCCCGCAGGCAATGTCATCCAGTATGAGCAAGGTTTGCGTATCTTTAGGGAATTGCTTATGCCAGAACTTCAAATGGCTGGATAACTCGTTGGGGTCCAAAATATCTACAAAGAAGTCGTCATCGTTCACTCCTATACCCGTCCAGGTGCGGTTATTCACGTAGGTGGGGCATAATAGCACTATGTAGTCAAAGCGGTATCTAAAGGGTCCTAATAGCTGCTCTACCACGAACTGCGTTTTGCCGCAGCCGGTGGGTCCTACGATCAGAGCGTTACAAGGAATATGGTTCGGATCCATTATATATACGATGGAGCCAGTGGAAGCAGTGCAAAGAATTGTCGCCGACGCAAAAGATAAAAGAGACACCATAGAAATGCAAAGGGAGGAGATAGACCGGTTAAAAGAGCGCGTGCAGGAGTTGTACGATAAAATGTGCGGTCTGAAGCGTGCAGAAAGGTTTGGTGCGCTTTTGACGATGGCCGGTTGGGCTAAGGAGTCCGTTAAGGACTTCATGCGATATCCCCTGTAGAATGTTAACAATAAGGTTAAATCTTTGTTAAGGATGCCTGGAAACTATTTCAAAGAGTGTCTCAGAATGTTGACAATAAGGTTAAATCTTTGTTAAGTCGCCCATAAGCTATTCCAAAAAATGCCTCAGAATGTTAACAATAAGGTTAAATCTTTGTTAAGGATGCCTGGAAACTATTTAAAAAGTGTCTTAGCTTTACTATTTTGAATCCCGCAAGCGCCCTTAAAAGGGGTCTTTATTTTTATTTATTATTATTCATTATCCTTAATAATAATAAATAAAAATAAGGATGGGATTTGAGACTCTTTGCACAAACCCTACTTTACTATTTTAAGCCGCCTACTAACCATTACGGGCTTTCCAGGCATCCTTAACAAAGATTTAACCTTATTGTTAACATTCTGAGACACTCTTTGGAATAGTTTCCAGGTATCCTTAACAAAGATTTAACCTAAACGTCAACATTCTGAGACACTTTTGAAATAGTTTCTGGCTGTTAAGGACTTCATGCGGTATCCCTTATAGTGGTTATTAAATCCTTATTATATATGGAGTGCGTGCACTGCAACAAGGAGTTCAGCTCGAAGCAAATGTTAAAATACCACGTTGAAAAAAAGGTGTGCGCTAAGAAGGCACGCGAAAGGCGTTGTAAGGAGTGTAATCGCCTCTTTAGCAGCGCGCAAATGTTGGATTACCACGTGGATAACCGCGTTTGCCTAAAGAACGTATGTGAGCGCTGCGAGGAGGACAAGAACGATGAATGGCACCGACATCGATGCCGCGGTAATTACGACCTGCTGAGCGTGGCTTGCGAGGAGCACGGCGACGTTGCCGCACGATGTTGCCCAAAGGAAACCCAAAGGAAGTTAACGCGCCGGAAGAAGGAAATCGACCAGCGCTTTGCGGAGTTTGACTGCGTAGAAGGCGTAAGGTGGGAAGATAGGGAATATTGGGAGGCAACCTGCGATCGCTGCGGCTGTCAAAGAAGTGACCAGCATATTTGGCAGTGTTTGTATGAAGGCCAAGGCGGCTTTAAAGAGTACTTAGATCGCTTCGAAGCTTGGCATGCCGGTAATGAGGCTGCAAGGAAAGCCCGTAGGAGTTAGAAAGGACCTAAGATAGTAAGATAGGGTTTGCGCAAAGAGTCTCAAATCCCATTCTTATTTTTATTTATTATTATTAAGAATATTCGATAATAATGAATTAAGGATATTTAATAATAATAAATAAAAATAAGGACCCCTTTTAAAGGTATATGCTAGCCTACGCAGCCGCCTTTCTGGGAGGCATTCTAATTACCCTTTCAATATATGGACTGTATTACTTGCGAACTACCTGCCGACTGCATTACCCCTCGTAAGCCACCGATACCCAAACCGCGTAAAAAATACACCTGCCTTCATTGCGACAGGGTATTCTCCGAAGGATCCTTTGTGGGGCATTGGTGCTCCGCGGATCCTAAAGCGCAGCGGACTTTAGCAGACGCGCTTAACTACAAAGAGGAGATGGAGTGACTCTTCTTTCAATGTCAAACTTCCATCGGCCATTTACCTTACCATAGCTGCGTAAGTGGGTGAATTCCTCGCCCTGAATTACGTACCGCACGCAATCCGGCGCCCAAAGGGAATATTCCTTACCTTCTAAGTCTTTGAGGACTAACCGTAAACGGTCGATGTCTTCGAAGACGACGTAATTTTTTATTTCGTATGCTTTACCGTGGGCAAGATCACGCCAGTGAGCCAAGTTGAGCTTCATTATACCTATGGAATATCTTTAGGTGTGTTTTCAAAGTGGCGTAGGACTTAAACCGCTTCACACAGCCCCTACAGGGAATACGAATGCCATCCGCGTAATCCATCAAGGCACGGCAGATAATGTCGTAATCGTTGCTAACCATCGTTAGGTAACCATTTACGTCAAGCTGCGAGATTTTCTTAGATTGCTTCGCGGATAAGACGCCGTTTCCTTTTGGGGTTTTCAACTCGATACACAACCCGCGGTATTCCTTATGCGCATTTAGGATTAAGAGGTCGGGTTGACCGGCTTGGTAGCCTTTTCGCCAGCAGGTTATTCGCTTGCTGTCTGAATCTTGAAGCTCGCCAAGACCCGGCGCTATGATGAAATCGGGGTAAAACCTACGTATGTAGTCGACGACCTTCGCGTGTAGGTCGGCTTCGTTTTCGATCTTAAATACTAACTTGTTTGGACCGTCAAACCGCCTTTCTATCGCATATTTACCTGTTTTCCTTAGCGCGGGTAGGACTTCTTCGAAGACCCAATCACGAAACTCCACAGCTTTGGGTAGTTTGGAGCTAAATATCAGTTCATACAAGCCAGGTTCGGATATAAACACGGCATTTGGTTGCGTAGTAAAGGAGCGGTGATTCGCAGCCCCTTGTAGATCAGCCCATTTTTTCTGGTATTTCTCAGATACGTGTGCTCTAATTGCATCTCTTGGGCGCTCATAGCCCAACGCCAAAGCCACCTCCTTTGCTTTGAAGTACAAAGTTTCGCCTTGCACTATGCATTGCAGTTTGGTGTCGTTGTTTTCAAATACGCGAAGCATTGTATATTTAAGAAATATTTTAACATTAATATGCAACGCTCTTTAGCTGATTCATTTCTACGCTCAGTTGCGCGTCAGACACGACGAAGACGTAGCAGTTTATCTTATCACCGTCGCCCGCGGAGGTATTCTTGGTGCGCTTGATCTCCAATGTTATGCCATCCTGCGTATTTACTAGACGTAAACTCTGGCCATGTAGGTCTTCGTCGTTAATGGTGCGCATGTCAATCCACAGCGCATATTTATCCTTAAAGAATTCCTCAGGGCTAATTTGGTCGCCAAACTTGCGCATGGCCTCTCTGTACACGTCTGCGGGCTTTATCCCCTGGGAGTAAACCTTGTTTGGAACGCCGTTTATGTTCACGCCGACGTTAGTAATGTTGGGGTTATGAAAGGCTTCGGAGTCGCGCTTACCGGCTTCGTAGGGTTTGGCAAACACCAGCATCAACCCCGTGAGACTTCTTCGTGGGAGGTTAATGCTTTGGTTGATAACCTCGTCCGTCTTATCCAGGAAGCTGAACGTCTTATACATCACTACGTGGTCGTAAAGGAATGCCTTCCCGGAGCTGTATTCCATGCCAGCGCTACGGGCCAGCTCTTCGCTGTACACGGTCTCATACTGCAGCTCTAAGTTAGTGATAGAGTATGGGGTTGTTGTGGTAAGTGCAGTGCTTAGCCCACCAATGATGTTATTAGCATCTGCTAAAGTTACTTCAAACTGCAGTTCGGCAAGCTGTCTTGGGTAATACACACCGTGATTCGTGATTACTTCAAAGTCTAATGGTATGACATACTTACTACCATAGGCTGTCTTTATTCGCTTTGCGTCTGCTACTGCGGTTTCTCCGCTGCCGTCAGTAGGTTGCGTTTTCGTAGGTGTGCGGACCTTACGTAGAATGACACTACCAATTCCCTGCTCTATCCTTTGCGCGCGGTCAAATGCTGTTAACCATAGATCCTTATAGGTGGTATACAGATCGTACCTATTCAAATCTAATAGCGATTCCCCGGCGAACTTTACGCGCATCTTAGAAACAATGTTGCGGCCCACGTTGTTAACGATAATCCTTTCATCTGTGGGGCTTGACTGCACCGCTAAGTCAAACCTTAAAGCCAAGGTACCAGGAACCAATACTAGGTTATCCGTTAGGCGGGGCACGCCTACGTACAGGGTTTCCCCTGGCTTAGCGCTAGAAGGTGTGAATGTGACCCGATGAAAGGTGCGTTCTGCTTTCAGCCCGCCAACCTGCTTAGGTAATACGTTGGGATTTAACTTTGAGCTTATCATATATAATGGAAGTAGAAGGAACAGACCCCGACTTCGATCCCACCACTGAGGAAGGTCAGGCTGACATTAACGACGGTGATGAAGAACCGCTGCTTCCCACCCAACAAGTCGACGATTCCCTAAGGGATAGGATTGCAAAGGTCCTAAGACATCCCAAAGCACGCGAGTACACGTTTCCGCGTGAGCACATAGAGCTTCAAAACATGGGCGAGCCGGAAGCAGCCGCGCGGGAAACCGTAGAGTGGGCAGCGCGGGAGCTAGAGCTGCGCTACGACAACTTTGATGCTGACGACGTAAAGCTCACGGAAAAGGGAAACAAAGTCCTCATAAGCGTCCAAGACTTAAGATTTCCCGACAAAGACCGCTGGACAAAACCGCAAAACCTCTTTGATGAGGAGGGCAACGTTAGGGGTGACGTCTTGAGATTAAGAGGCTTTCAGCGTGCTACTAGAAGCCTGTTAGAAAGGCTGCACAACTTAACCGAAAGGACCAACGCGGAAAAACGTGCCGCGGATCTGCAAAGGGAGTTAAGAGAAAAAGATGTAGAATATGCAAAGCAAGGTCAGCTACTTGCCGATGCTGAAAAGAAGTCCGCCCATCAAGATGAAAGAATAAAAGAAATAGGAAATCAGGTGGATCAGGCCCTGCGCGAATTAGACAAAGCACGGGAGGACTTAGGAGAAGCCCAAAGCTCTGGCGCCTCAGTGGAAGCACTGCGGGAAACGTTGGAAGAAAGGGAGGAGGAATACATGAAGCAAAACCAGCGGCTTGCCAACGCACATAGAAGGGAGGTCGAATTTAAAAATCAAGAAATAAGTGAGCTGGTAGACCAAAGAACCCAAATTCGACGCGAAAGAAATCAAACTCAAAGGGCTCTTAACCTCGCCCTGCAGGAGTTGGATCTAATTAAAGACGATACCGATAACCTACAAACCACCATAGCCGGCTCTTTAGTGGAACGGCGACGGTTAATGGCTGAAATCAATACTAAGGAGGAGCAAATCCGGCAAAGAGATCAGGCCATCGAAGACCTGGAGGGGCAAATAGAGCGGCAGCAAGAAGTAATCAATGACCAGGCGCGCCCCGAAGAGGAAAGGGAAGCAGCTCAAAGGGAAGTAGAAACCCTTCAGGAAAGAGTCGCGGAATTACAGGCACAAAAGGAAAACTTGGAAAAGGAGCTGGGGCTTACCACCAAGGAAAAAATAAAAAGAGCTCTGGTGAAGTATGGTATTCCGCTGGCATTTGCGGTTGCTATTTCGAGCGTAGTAGGAGTCATCCTATCCACGCTTAAGGCTACGAGCGCGGGCGTAAAGAAATTAGGCAATGGACTAACGGACTTGGGAAAAAAGATGGCAGCCGGTCTTCCTGGGCTGCTGGGTAGCGTTTTAAGCCTGACACTGAAGACCGGCGGCGAACTGTTGAAGTTCGTGGGGAATAACATTTGGATCTTCGTCGTCGCTATCGGCGTGGTCCTTTTGAAGAAGATGCGGGGTTGATCTTATCCTTGTGTATTACTGGCGGCTTATAATCGTCGTCGGGTGCACGGGGTGTTCTCGACTGGGGATAAGTAAAGATAGTATTCGCACCGCCTTGATAATGCGGAACTAGCGGTATGGCAGTCATAGTAGAAATGGTCTTATGATTAAAAGTAGAATCGCTTGGCGCAGCTGATTGTGAAATAACAGCGTTTATCTTAACTTCGACATTAACGTTAGATGTTGCGTCAGTATTGATCTGAAGCTTTGCGTATTGACAATTAGCTACCATGTGAAAGGTTATTGGTACTATATCGTCTAGACTATTTGGCGGTTCATATGAAAAATGAGCTGACCGTCTAGTATTTTTCAGTGTTCTGTATGGTAACAATGGATCGTCATTCTCATCTACTACTCTAAATCCAATACCATATTCCTCCCTTACGCTAATACAAATTGTGCACATAATCAATCCCAACCCACCAACCTTCACCCACAATTCCGTGTCAACCCAATTAGCATTACGCAAGTATCTATCTTCCTCCAGAAAATAAAGGAATGAATCCTCCTTAGTATGTGGGTTCATATATACCAGCAAATAAATTTGCTTCTAGAGACTCATTACCGTAAGAGTGCAAATGGTTGCGTGGTTATATTTTTCATCTCTCTGATTTTCTATGCTATTTATGCAAACGCTCCCGGTGTCATCTACGCGCATTTGCAGCTTTACCTTCCCATGGCAATCGGCGACCATATGAAAAGTCCAAACCGATAAATTCTCAGCGCTGTCGGTGTTCGGCTCTACGGAGAAATGCACAGGCTCCCTGTTGTTTGTCTTCACACGCATAGGCTGCAGTACGCCGTTGTCATCACAAAATCTAAAACCAATGTTGGCGTGACTTACTGATCCAAGGCAAATACTACAAAGGATTAACTTCTTCCCTGAGTAGTTCAAATTCACTGACATGCCCTCAACGTCCACCCAAGACGCCTGGGTGTATTTTTTCTCGCCTGTGTAAGTCGTATAAACACAATCTACTCCAGCTACGTAGGGGTTGTTCATCGCCATATATAATAACTCAGACCAACACCCGCGACTGCTAGGCCGGCTTTTAATAAGTTATGGTCATATTCCTCAGGTATCGCAGGCAAAACCTTCTTCTTTACGTTCTTTGGTGCGGGCTTTTCTACGTGCTCCTTCTTAGGCTTCTCCACGAAATGGGGGATGCTCCTAAGAGTGTCAGAGTTCACGTCGTTCACCCCAAACTTCATGTCCTTGGTTGCTCGCTGAAGTTTGTTGTTATAACCCACGACGGAATTGGCGTTAATAACCAAATTACTTGGCATTAACCAACAACCGGGTGACAAGGCATAATCCAGTCG